>NW_027532250.1:2603107-2642906 GCF_008692635.1 Crocuta crocuta
GGGGGGGGGGGGGCTGGCACAGAAACCCCTCCCCCACCGACATTCCTGGAGACAATGGAGCCAAGCAGAGTCCACAGGACAATTAGAGGCACAGAGACAAGGCCCTGAGAGCAGCCTCAGGGGTGCCTCAGGGCAGAGTCTGTGGACCATCTGAGCAATGGGTACAAACATTTCTGAGACCATATCCTGACAACATTCCCTGATAATAACAGGTGGCAAGATCCTGAAAATATGCACAGGATTTACACGGCAATTCCTCTGTAAGAGCGAAATCTTGAAAGAAAAAGCCATCATTGCAGGCAAAAGAAAAGACAAAGAGATGTTCATCATAGCGTTATTTGTAACATTAAAAGGGCCAGAACCAATCTCTCCATGCTATCAGAGTGAAGTAAATCACGCTGCAAATATTAAAATGATGCTGTAGAATATTTTCTATAGAAATGGGAAGATGATTTAATACATCATTAAACTGAAAAATGCTATTAAGGAATAGCCTACTCAGTACAAGTCCATGTATGTATCAGAAGGCCAAATCACACAGTTAAGAGCAGAGAGGGCCACTTGTGGGGACGAGCACTGGGTGTTATATGGAAACCAACTTGACAATAAACTATTCAAAAAAAAGAGAGAGCAGACAGAGCCTGGTTGCCTGTGTTTAAACTGATTTCTGCCACTTGCTAGTCTCTTTCACTTGGGCAAAATACCTCATTGGGCAGGGGTGCTTCTTGCACCTGACCCTCATGCAGTCAATTCCTATCTGTTAATCCACATAGGTAGTCAAGGCCATAGCGATATAGGACAATGATAGTTGATTATCTGACTATTATTTGTGAGGCACTGTTCTAAATGTATTATGACACACTGTTGCTTTGCTCTTTATCCCCTGTCTCAAATTGTAATTATATACACTTATCTGTCAATATCCTGGACCAGGAATTTCATGTGATAACATTTGTCTTGTTCACCATTTTAATGAACTCAGTGCTTTATATGCTTTGCATCTAATTGGCATGTTAGATAGATGCATGGATGGGTGGATGGATGGATGGGTGGGTGGATGGATGGATGGCTGATTTGATGGCTGGCTTGATGGCTAGCTGGCTGGAAGGACAGATGGACAGATGGATGGATGGATGGATGGATGGATGGTTGGATGGATGGATGGATGAATGGCTGGTTGGGTGGGTGGATGGATGGATGGATGGATGGATGGATGAATGGTTGGCTTGCTGGCTGGTTGGCTGGCTGGCTGGAAGGATGGACGGACAGACAGACGGATGGACGGACGGACGGATGGATGGATGGATGGATGGATGGACGGATGGATAGACGGATGGATGGATGGATGGATGGATGGATGAGTGCATGTTATACCTCAAATATGGTTTCTTCTATGTAGAAAGGGATTTATACCCATATATTAATCTGTTCAGGCTGTAATAAAAATGCCGTGGATTAGGGGGTTTAAACAAACATTGATTCCTCAGTTCTGGAGACTGGGGAGTCTAAGATCAAGGTGCTGGCAGATTTGGCCTCTGGTGAGAGCCTACTTCCCAATTCATAGCCCTTCTCTCATCTTGCTGTGTCCTCACAGCAAGACTCTACCCTCATAGTCTAACCACCCCAAACCCCAGTTCTTAATACCATCACTTTGGGGGTTAGGATTTCAATGTATGGATTTGGTGAGGAGAAACACAAACATTCAGTTTGCAACAACCCCTTCCCGTAAAAGCATGTGTGTACAACAGACCCACACCCAGTGGCATTCCTTGTATTTTTGTGTGTACATCCATGCATACCTGCCATTGCCAGTAATTTGTGATCCACTTGATGCCAGGGATCTTCTGTTACTTAGCTCTGCTCCCTCTGCCCTCTGAGGATAGTCTCCTACAGTAGTAAATGTTCAGCATATATCTGCTGTATTGTGGCAGGAATCCACTAGTTGACAGGGATAGCTAATTTGATAAACTAAGTGCTGTTAATGAGTGAAAAGAGCTTACTGTATCATTTTTCCTAGTTAACATTTTTGCATGTATATCAGAGTCTTCTGTCATTAGAAAAATCTCAGGGGATTTGAATGATGGGAATCTGGGGTATTAAGAGAGCTTACACAATATTTGAAATAGGCACCTTCGGTGGCCCTTACATCATATCATGTAGAAAATGTTTGTCATAAAATGTGGCCTTAATATGCAAATGAGATATGATGAAAGCTGCTGTTTGCTGAGCATTTACTGTGTACCAGGCACTGTGCTAAGTAAGCATTTCATAGGTACTAGTTCCCTTTGATTAACCCTTACAATACTCCCCCCAAAGCAGTATCCTCATCCCTTTTTAAAAGTTTTTTTTTTTAATGTTTATTCATTTTTTGAGAGAGAATGAGAGAGATAGAGACAGAGCATGAGTGTGAAAGGGGCAGAGAGAGAGACACAAAATACAAAGCAGGCTCCAGACTCTGAGTTGTCAGCACAGAGAGACCGATGCAGGGCTTGAATTCATGAACCACGAGATCATGACCTGAGCCAAAGTTGGACACTTAACCAACTGAGCCACCCTGGCGCCCCTCATTATCCCCTTTTTTACTGAGGAAGGAATGAAGGCAGAGAAGATAGGTAATTCCACCAAGGTCACACTCAGCTAATAAGGGACACAGTGGGTATTTGAATCCAGTATGTCTAATCCGACATCCTCTTAAGTGGTCCCTGTGCTTATGGCCTCCCAACAGATGGTGGGATTGCTCTGCTGTGTTCTCTGGTTACACAGTTGAATGGCAGTACCGCACAGTTTGGGGAGGGAGGATAATACAAGAGTGTGATAAAGGCTGACATAGAGCTGGTTGCATGCAAGTAGTGTTAATGCCTAACCAATGGGGGACTTCCTGGCAAAATGCCAGTGGAAAGAGGAAACGGAGCCAGCTCGGGACCCAACCAGAACATCACCCACACATAGCAAAGGCAGGATGGGACACAGAATATTTGTGCTGATGGAAGAAATGGAAGGGATTTTTTTCTTTTCTTTTCTGTAGCCTGACCTCATATTTAGACGGCAGGGGGTCATTTAAAGGTTTGTTTGTTTTTTTTACTATCTTAATCTGATTTTCAGGTTTCTAAAAGGCTTTTAAAAATAGAAGAGTAGGACATTTCTTCTCCAATTCTTGAAAGCAAATAATTGAAGATATTAGGCAGTGTTTGTCCTTGGCATTCAAAGACGTCTATGAGAGGGTGAGTCTGGAAGTAAAGAATTTGTCTTTAACACTGAATATTTAAATGCTCTTTAATTCTCCGAAGTGATGGATTTGTTTTTGTGACGGAGTATTACACCACAGTTCTCTGCTTGGCTTGCTGTTATTGTTGCATTCATAAACTAATCTATGATTCTGAGTGATTAGAAAATATGCTGAAATACCAACTAGCCACATAGGAAAGGAGTGATGGTTTGGGGCATATGTTGACAAATCCTAGCCCAAAGCAACGCCATTCTTGAAAGGAAGTTACACTTTAATTAAAAGCTATGCTTTTTCTATCTCAACATTTGATTGTTTGCCTTTAATGAAAGTTTAGATAAAGGAGTTTGTTAATTATATATCTGTCTCCCAACGTGGTCCTTTTCCATTTGCTTTTGTTATCATGGCTCTTTCCAATTTCACTTAACTAAAGAGAATATATCAGATATTCCAAGTTATAGCTAAATCTTTAATAATTACTGAAACCACTTTACTAATTAATGCAACTATCTGACCTCCAAGTTGAAGTGATTTGCGGTTATGTGGATTGTTCATCCCCCTTAGTGCTATATATTTGGACTTCAGAGAAGTAGGAAAAGTAATTTTTTAGTTCAAAGAGGTTCAGTTTTAGTGGAGTACTAAATGATTAACAAATAAAACATAAAATAGCATAATGTCATATATAATAAATGTGGGCATTTCAGATGTTTCTTTTAAAAAATGCATAGGACTTAAGAAATGAATATATGTGTTATGTAAACCACAAGAGGCTATTTAAATGAACATGTAGGAGAATACCAAAATTGAAAAACCTTAATACAAATCATCTGTAATGTCATGTCTCAACTAAAACTACTATTAATATTTAGTGTACATTTTTAATACATATTTTTGTGTCTAGATACACATATTTATATGTAATCATATATATTAACACATAATATATATGCATTCATATAAATATATTTGCATATTCAGTTCTAGTTTATGCTAGTACTTTTACTTTTTTAAAATTTTTATTTGAAAATATTTTTTTTCATTTCTTTTTCTTTTTTTTCCTCTTCTTTCATAGTTTATTGTCAAGTTGGTTTCCATATAACACCCAGTGCTCATCCCCACAAGTGCCCTCCTCCATGCCTATCACCCCCCTTCCCCTCCCCCCCAAGCCCATCAGCCCTCAGTTTGTTCTCAGTATTCAAGAGTCTCTCATGGTTTGCCTCTCTCCCTCTCCCCAACTATTTTTCCTCTTCCTCTCCCCCATAGTCCTCCTGTTANCTTTTCCTCTTCTTTCATCGTTTATTGTCAAGTTGGTTTCCATATAACACCCAGTGCTCATCCCCACAAGTGCCCTCCTCCATGCCTATCACCCCCCTTCCCCTCCCCCCCAAGCCCATCAGCCCTCAGTTTGTTCTCAGTATTCAAGAGTCTCTCATGGTTTGCCTCTCTCCCTCTCCCCAACTATTTTTCCTCTTCCTCTCCCCCATAGTCCTCCTGTTAAGTTTCTCCTGATCCACCCATAAGTGAAAACATGGTATCTCTCTTTCTCTGCCTGATTTATTTCACTCAGCATAACACCCTCAAGTTCCATCCATGTTGCTACACATGGCCAGATTTCATTCTTTCTCATTGCCATGTAGTATTCCATGGTATAGATAAACCACATCTTCTTGATCCATTCGTCCGTTGATGGACACTTAGGCTCTTTCCATGTTTGGGCTATTGTTGAGAGTGCTGCTATGAACATTGGGGTACATGTGCTCCTATGCATCAGCATTTCTGTATCCCTTGGGTAAATTCCTAGCAGTGCTATTGCTGGGTCATAGGGGAGTTCTATTGTTAGTTTTGTGAGGAACCTCCACACTGTTTTACATTCCCACCAACAGTGTAGGAGCATGCCTGTTACTCCATATCCTCACCAGCATCTAGAGTATCCTGATTTGTTCATTTTGGCCACTGTGACTGGCGTGAGATGGTATCTCCGGGTGGTTTTGATTTGTATTTCCCCGATGAGGAGGGATGCTGAGCATCTTGTCATGTGTCTGTTGGCCATCAGGATGTCCTCTTTGGAGAAGTGTCTGTTCATGTCTTCTGCCCATTTCTTCACTGGATTGTTTGTTTTTCAGGTGTGGAGTTTGTGAGATCCTTATAGGTTTTGGATACTAGCTCTTTATCTTATATGTCATTTGCAACTATCTTTTCCCATTCCATCAGTTGCCTATTAGTTTTATGGACTGTTTCCTTTGCTGTGCAGAAGCTTTTAATCTTGATGAGGTCCCAGTAGTTCATTTTTGCTCTTGATCCCCTTGCCTTTGGGGATGTGTCAAGTAAGAAATTGCTGCGGTGGAGGTCAAGGAGTTTGCCTCCTGCTTTCTCCTCTAGAGTTTTGATGGTTTCCTGTCTCACATTCAGGTCCTTTATCCATTTTGAGTTTATGTTTGTGTATGGTGTGAGAAAGTGATCTAGTTTCATTCTTCTGCATGTTGCTGTCCACTTCTCCCAGCACCATCTGTTGTGAGGCTGTCTTTTTTCCATTGGATGCTCTTTCCTGCTTTGTCAAAGATTAGTTGGTCATACATTTGTGGGTCCAATTCTGAGTTCTCTGTTCTATTCCATTGGTCTATGTGTCTATTTTTGTGCCAATACCATACTGTCTGGATGATGACAGCTTTGTAGTAGAGGCTAAAGTCTGGGATGGTGATGCCTCCCATTTTGGTTTTCTTCTTCAATATTACTTTGGCTATTTGGGGTCTTTGTGGTTCCATACAAATTTTAGGAGAGTTTGTTCTAGTTTTGAGAAGAATGCTGGTGCAATTTTTGTTGGGATTGCACTGAATGTGTAGATTGCTTTGGGTAGTAATGACATTTTAACAATATTTATTCTTCCAATCCATGAACATGGGATGTTTTTCCATTTCTTTGTGACTTCTTCAATTTCATTCATAAGTTTTTATAGTTTTCATCATACAGATCTCTTACATCTTCGGTTAGGTTTATTCCTAGGTATTTTATGGGTTTTTGTGCAATTGTGAATGGGATCAGTTTCTTGATTTCTCTTTCTCTACCTTCATTGATGGTGTATAAAAATGCAACCGATTTCTGTATGTTGATTTTGTATCCTGCAACATTGGTGAATGTATGGATCAGTTCTAGCAGGCTTCTCGTGGAATCTGTCGGATTTTCTATGTAGAATATCATGTCATCTGTGAAAAGTGAAAGTTTGACTTCTTTTTTGCCAATTCTGATGCCTTTTATTTCGTTTTGTTGTCTGATGGCTGATGCTAGGACTTCCAGCACTATGTTAAACAACAGGGGTGAGAGTGGACATCCCTGTCGTGTTCCTGATCTCAGGAGGAAAGCTCTCCATTTTTCCCCATTGAGGATGATGTTAGCTGAGTGCTTCTCATAAATGGCTTTTATGATGTTTAAGTAAGGTTCCTTCGATCACAACTTTCTCAAGGGTATTTATTAAGAAGGGATGCTGTATTTTGTCAAATGCTTTCTCTGCATCTATCGACAGGATCATATGGTTTTTATCTTTTGTTAATGTGATGTATCACTTTGATTGATTTGTGAATGTTGAACCAGACCTGTAACCCAGGAATGAATCCCACCTGATCATAGTGGATAATTCTTTTTTGTGCTGTTGGATTCGATTTGCAAGTATCTTGTTGAGGATTTTTGCATATGTATTCATCAAGGATATTGGCCTGTAGTTCTCTTTTTTGCTGGTCTCTCTTTGGCTTGGGAATCAAAGGGGTGCTGGCTTCCTAAAATGAGTCCGGAGGTTTTCCTTCCATTTCTATTTTTTGGAATAGCTTGAGAAGAATGCGTATGAATTCTGTTTTAAATGTCTGGTAGAATTCCCCAGGGAAGCCATCTGGCCCAGGGCTCTTATTTGTTGGGAGATTTTTGATAACGGATTCAATTTCTTCACTAGTTATGGGTCTGTTCAGATTTTCTATCTCTTCCCATGTGAATTTTGGTAGTGAGTGTGTGTTTAGGAATTTGTCCATTTCTTCTAAGTTGACTAGTTTGTTGGCATATAATTTTTCATAGTATTCCCCGAAAATTGCATGTATTCCTGAGGGATTTCTTGTAATAAATCCATATTCATTCATGATTTTGTCTATTTGGGTGCTCTCTCTTTTCGGGAAGCCTGGCTAGAGGTTTATTAATTGCTTATTTTTTCAAAAAACTAACTCTTGGTTTCATTGATCTCTTCAACTTTTTTTTTTTTTTGGATTCTATATTGTTTATTTCTGCCCTGATTTTTATTATTTCTTCTTCTCCTACTGGGTTTGGGATGCTCTTGTTTCTCTCCTCCTAGTTCCTTTAGGTGTGTTGTTAGATTTTGTATTTGTCCTTTTTCTAGTTTCTTGAAATACGCCATTGAAGATTTCCTGCATTCTTTTCTGGCCTGCCAAGTTTCAGCAGATAGGTCTGTCACCACTCTGATAGGTCTCCCTTTGTATGTTAGGGCCCTTTTATCCCTAGCTGCTCTCAGAATTCTCTCTTTGTCCTTATATTTTACCAGTTTCACTATGATATGTCATTCAGAAGATCAATTCAAGTTATGTCTGAGGGGAGTTCTCTCTGCCTCTTGGATTTCAATATCTGTTTCCTTCCCCAGATTAGGTAAGTTCTCAGCTATAATTTGTTCAAGGACTCCTTCAGCGCCTTTCCGTCTCTCCATCTCTTCTGGAATTCCTATGATATGGATATTGTTCCATTTGTTTGTATCACTTAGTTCTTAAACTCTCCTTTCACGCTCCTGGATCAATTTGTCTCTCTTTTTCTCAGCTTCTTCTTTTTCCATAATTGTGTCTTCTAAGTCACTTATTCTCCTTTTTGCCTCTTCAATCCGTGCATTGGATGCCTGCATTTTATTATGCATCTCATTTATAGCATTTTTAAATTCATCACATCTATTTTTAAGCTCCATAGTCTTTGTAGCAATAGCTTCTCTGACGTCTTCCGTGCCTTTTTTAAGCCCAGTGATTAATTTTATGACTATTGTTCTAAATTCTTGTTCAGTTATGTTGCTTATATCTGTGTTGAGCAGTTCTTTAGCTGTCATTTGTTCCTGGAATTTCCTTAGAGGAGAGTTCTTCAGTTTCATCATTTTGGCTAACTTTCTGTCTCTTGTTAGTTTTAAAACCTTGTTAGTGCTCTGCACCTGTGAGTACTGCTGTATTAAAGAAGGCTCATTGACTGTCCAAGGCCTGTCTGTTCATTAGTGTTCTTTGAACGGTGTCTCTTGGTCTCTCTTGTTGAGACCTTGGTTATTTTATTTCCTTACTCATAGTGGTATTTGGGACTCTCCACCATGTGTACTTTGGCTTGTTTCTTGAGGTAGACCTGGAAAGAAAAACAGACAGACAAACATACAGGGAATGAAGGCACGCAAACACAAAAACAAATCGAACGAACAAGCAAACCGAAAGGGAAAAAGAAAAAAAGAAAAAAGGAAAATGAAAAAAACCCAAAAGACAAAGGATAGTCTAAAAGCATAAAACCAGAATTCCCAGCTACAAATAAAGAACAGGGTGTATGCAGTGCTGATGGAAGAGCATATACAGATGACATGGTGGGGAGAAAGTGAAATTGGACAGTGACCAGAGAGACTAAGAGCCTTAATTTAGAGAGAGAAAAAGGAGAATATTGTAGGAGGCAAGAGAAGAAAACAAAGATAACTGATTACTACAGAGAGAGAGAGATAGAAAGGTAGCGGTGGAGGTGTAGAATATACATCTAGAGAATGGGTTAAATGTGACTGTTTAAGCAAACCTATGACCAGAGTGCCCAGAGTGCCCAGTCCAGCAGAGGGTAGGGATATGAATGAGACAAGGAAATATATATCGGAATAGAAAGAATTGATATGGAAGTAATCATGGCAGTGCAGTGCAGGGCCCCAGTTAAAAAAAAAAAAAAAACAGCTCTCTAGCGGGAATGGGCGTGGTTTGATGTAGGCAGGTCTTGGGCCACTCCCTGAGGTCCCGCCCAGGTGGTTGTGGGGAGAAAAATGGCAGTGCCCCAGTCCCTTCTCGAATCAAGCATTGCAAATCACTCTTTTGGGTCTGATCTCCCTGTGCTGCAGGCATAGCCAAGATGGGCTGTGTTCTATATCGCAAGCCCCGCCTTGTTTCCAGGTTAATCTGTGCACTTTATTGATACTGCCTGAAATGTAATCCTGCAGTTCAGGCCGCTTCCCTGTCGGGGATCGATCCAGGAGAGCAGCGGAGCAGATTCTCCTGGCGCCTCATGTAACCGGGGCACTCAGCCCAAAGTGAGTGCCACAGCTAGAAATAGGGTCACTCTCTGTCCCACGCCGAGGTTTTTCTTTTCTCCAGGGACAGTTCTATGAGCAGTTTCAGCTGCTCTTTCTCTTTTCCTCGACTCTCCGCAGCTCCCCCGAAGGGAGTTTCCTCCCCTCTCTCCCTGTCTCTGGATCCCGGCTTGTTTTTATCTTCCCCAGTTCGTATTCATGCACCTCTGAGGTTGTCTTCTTAGTGGACTCTGTCTCTTTTCCTCCCAGACTCCTGCGGTTCAGTGTCCTATGGCTTCAGGCCTTCTCTGTTTGAGAGAGGGGCAAGCAAAATGTACGGAGCTCCCTACTTCTCCACCATCTTGCCTCTCCTCTTTTTTTTTTTTTTTCTCTAATTTTCTAACCTTTTATGGTACCATGAGTAATTCTATCAGTGACAATTCTCTGGTGGCAAGCAACTGAAACCTATGTTGACTAATGTAACTCAAAATGGAATTTGTTTAAGGGTTGTTGAAGGCTCAGAGGGCTGAGGAACTAGATTTAGAAAATCAGGATCTTACAAAGTTCCAGAAGGTGTTGATTGCAGAAACTGGTGGACAGTTTCGTTCAGTCGCCTCTTCTGTAGTAAATGAACTCTGATGAACTTGAGTCTTTTTTGTCACTGATGTGAAAAATTCTATGGAGAGTGTGCTCAACCGGCTAGATTNGAGAGAGAGAGAGAGAGAGAGAGAGAGACACTTCCAGGCAAGCTCTGCACTGTCAGCGCTGAGCCTGACGTGGGGCTCAAACTCACAGATTGTGAGATCATGACCTGAGCCAAAATCAAGAGTCAGACGCTTAACAGACTGAGCCCCCAGGTGCACCCCTGCACTTGCCTGGCTAGATTTAGGTGATGAGTCTTTCCTTTAGCTAGAAGAGGGAAGGTTTGGGAGACATTGATCAATAGTCCAAAGAGTCAGAATCTAAAAGAAAACTGATAGTCTCCTTTAAAAGAATCCAAGACTTGTTTCTGAAATAAGATGAGATGCCTATGATGTCCAAACCCAACAAACATTTACCACCATGATTTTGTAACTAATCTTTTTGTGTGGGGGGAGCATTTTGATATCTTCAGTGAGATTTTGAATTTCTTTAGGCTAAAGATTCTCAACCTGACGTGCTTTTATGGCCTGGGGAACATTCGGCAATGTATGAAGACATTTTTGTTGTCAAACTGGGGGGATTGCTGCCGGCATCCAGTGAGTAGAGACCAAGCGCGCTGCTAAGCATCCTACCATGCTGTTCATCACAGCAAAGAATTATCTGGTCTCAAATGTCAGTAGTCTTGACCCTGAGAAACCTTAGTCTAAATTAGAGTTTGTATGTCTTATTCCTCTTCAGTCCCTCTATGTCCAACAAGAGAATTAGACACAATAGCCTGGGCCCATAGGGGAGTTTATAGACCCCTTTCTGCCTCTGTACCATTCCTATCTTTCCTTCCACTGAAGAGAAATGCTATGACATATCATTGTGTATAGAATCCAGAATTCGTTTTTTTAAGTTTATTTATTTTGAGTTAGAGAGAGGGAGAGAGAATGAGCAGGGGGAGGGACAGAGAGAGATTGGGAGAGAGAGAATCCTAAGACTGCTCCATGCTGTCAGTGTGGAGCCTGATGCAGGGCGTCAACCCATGAACCATTAGATCATGACCTGAGCTAAAACCAAGAGTTGGAGGTTCCACCGACTGAGCCACCCAGATGCCCCATAATCTGGAATTGTTAACTGAAAAGGAAATTGCACTCATCATACGAGGGAGAGACCAACATTGACCAATATAATTCAAAGTTTTTCTGAATATAATGGGTTCAAGCTAGCTCCTGAATGATCAGAGAAGTTCAGAGTGGAGAGCAAAGGGGTAGGGAAGGAATGCAATTCCACTTGTGTAAGATAGACTGGGACTAAAGACATGGCAGAGGGCATGGTTATAGAATGAATCAGGGTGGCATGGCCAAGGTAATATATTGGGGGAGCATGGAGAGGAAGCTCTGTCTAAGACAGACGATGAAATTCTAGTGACATCAGGAGACAGATGGTGGCTAAGTGAGTACAACTGTGTGAGGTTTGACAATGAGTGGTGACAGCTCGGGGACAACACTCTCTGTCTGCACCTGAATCAACTCTCAGCAGCTGTTTTGTTGTAGGAATATGAGCTCAGTGTTTCTAGACCTTTTGAATTTTCAAGGGAAGCTGGAAATCTGGATTTCTGGATTTCATTTCATATGAATCTGGAATTCATAAAAGTAGGCCTGCTGGCCAGTAGTTCTCAAATGTGAGCACACATCAGGGTCACCTGTAGGTGTTAAAGCACCTTGTTAAAGCACAGAACTGCAGGTCACATCCTCAGAGTTCTGAGTCAGTAGGTCTGGGATGGAGCCTCAGATCTTTTATTTCCAGCAAATTTCCAAGGTGATGTTGATGCTGCCAATTTGGAGAGAGCATTTGAGAGTCACTGAGTTTAATCAAAACAAAACAAAACAAATCCCAAAATAAGCAAAGATCGTTACAGAAATAATTCAGAAACTCCCTTGGAAGTCAGAAGTACCTATTTTTTTAATGAAATTTTGAAAGTTTATTTATTTATTTTGAGAGAGAGAGAGAGAGGGAGGGGCAGAGAATGAGGAAGAGGGAAAATCCCAAGGAGGCTCCATCATGAGGCTCAATCCCATGAACCATGAGATCATGACCTGAGCTGAAATCAAGAGTGGGACACTTAACCAACTGAGCCACCCAGGCGTCTCAGAAGTAGCTATTTTTCATTATAAATTTAAGTCATGATTTTAGTCCCCCCCCACCCCCAAACACATAAGGTCATCTGGTTCAGATGAAGACAAACAGACCCAAGGAGATTGTTTGAGTTGTCCAAGATCCCAGAGCTATTCTGGGACAAAACTCAGAGTAGGTTCCTAAGTCCTGCTGCCTCTGCTGAATGGGCAATGGGGAGCCATTCTAGGGCGTTTTGCAGAAAGCGCCCTAGGAGGAGAGTGGTGTAAGAACCCGGCAGATGTTTCCAGAGTGAATGTAGCAGTGTTGATGCTTTCTGCAACAGCTAAGCTTTCCATGGAAATGGGATTAGTACCCTGCCTCTGAGATACAGTGTTCCCCTTATAGGCAAAAATGGCATCCTTGGGCTTCTGGGGACGTGCTCAGCTCCCTTCTCATAAACACCAAGAAGACAGCAGAGTAGAATGTCCTGCATTTGAACAGGGATTGCAGCTGAGAACAGGGGACCTTAGAGAGCTTGATTCCAAAGTAGAAATTCACCTTTTGCCAAGGTGAGTGTTGAAGGAAAAAACAAAACGACGATTTGTCTTTGAGAGGCACCCTTTAATAAGGCAGACCATCTGGCTCCCAGATTTAAAAGATCTCTCCTCAGGGCTCTTGGGAAAGCGCGTCTCTCACTTGCTTTGCTTTGGCTTCCCATGGTTTAGGAGCTGCCCAGCAGAGAATTATCCAACACCACCTTCCTCACTCCCTCACAGACTTGACAGCACTTCTCTGCTCTGAATTAATACTGAGAGCAGAGTCCTTATGCAACAAGGCCAGCAGCAAATTCATGGTTGCCTTCCTCAGTGTGTTGCTGCCTGAAAAGTCATTGTCCATCTGATGACAAATTCTCCCCCTCTTCCCCTCTTTCCTTCCTTCCTCTCCTCCTTCCCCCCTCCCTCTCTTCTTTTCTGTAGACAGTCAGCAAACTTTCCAGAGCAATGGATGCTGCGGGGGGAAAGAGGGACGTGCAAGGCAGACTCTCTAGCATCAAAGAGCTCTTGGTCTGTTAAAGAACTTTAAACTTGATCCTGAATGCTTAAAATGCAAGGCAGAAGTGTTCGTATTAAGCAGAATCCAGTATCTTTTCTATCATCTGACCTTCATATTTTTTATAGTATTTTATTTTTGTTGTTGTTGCTCTTATTTCGACCTATAGCTGTTGGGCTCTAGTCTGTTGAGTGCTTGAGATGCTGAAGTGAACAGGACCAGAAAGGTCTCCTGTTGGGAGTGGGTGGAAAACAAACAAGTAAATGAACAAATGAGCAAGGCTTGCAGATCCGGGGACGTGGGGTAAGAGAAGAGATTCCTATCGGGAGAGTGGCTGGGCACCTTGGACATGGTGAGTGTGGGAGGCTTCTCTGAGGGATTGATGGGTGGGCTGGGACCTGAAGGCTAGGCATGTCAGAACCTTGCTGTCCAGGCAGTGGAAATAGCAAGTGCACAAATCCCCAGGGCACACATGCTGGCAAGTTGAAGGAGTTGAGAGAAATCCCATATGGCTGGACCGTCATGAACTTCAGGGTAATAGTAGAGGTAGAAAGAAGAGATTGACAAAAGTGGAGACCAGATCGGTGGGTCCTGTATACCTTGGAAAGGACTTGGATTTTATTCTTAGTGTGAAGAGAAAGAGCCATTGAAGAATTTTGAGCTGTAGAGGTGACACTAGCCAACTACATTAGCAAGTTTCGGGTGTCCCGGGGACTTCCACATACCATTTCGGCCAATATAACCTACATACGTGTTCAGTTATACCAGTTGAATTGGCTATGGCCTTTTTCATAAATAGAGTATAACCACTGACTCCTTCTTGAGGTCACAGCTACTCTGATTTTACTCTTCCTAAGAAAGGTTATGGAATGTCTATCCCAGAAAAAAAATTTTTTTAAGAAAGTAGATTTGGGCCATTGTCAGTTTTTTTTTTTTTAAATTGGCCTTTTAGACTCTGTGACTTCTCTAGGAATCAGATGCTCATGATAATATTCCAATGAAAAAAGAAAAGTTAGAATTGCTGGGACTAATCCATCTTCTTCATGCCTTCCTTAGCCCCCAGGTCTCCTGGCTTCTATAGGTATGTCCTATGCCTTTCTTGTAATATCGTTAGAACAAAGTCCTAAAAATTCCCCTTGCCTGGCTCCATCATTTAATTGTTTGAGATTGTATGTCCGTGGGCATCCTATCCCTTATTCCTTATTTCACTACTTGGTTTGAATTACTTGGCTTTGCCGATGAGGAAGGGATTAGAGCATGAAGACAAGGTCTAGGGGAAAAACAAGTTACATCTTATCTTGTCATATTCCCATAGCAAGCAGGAAAACAAGCTAGTCAAAACCTCCCCAATAAATGTTCAAGGTATTTCCCCTTTGTGGCCAACTGCTCTTTATTAGTTTCTTTTATTTTTACACCAGTAGCAAAAAAAAAAAAAAAGAGAGAGAGAGAGCTTGTTGATTTCATTTTCATTTTATGGGCCAATATTTGCAAGGCGTATCTTCATGACCTTGAGAGATCGTTTGCACATTCCTACCCAGTGGAGGCAGGAGTCTGGTCTGTTTCCCAATGCTCCCTGAGGGGGTTTTGCTGTCTAAATTCCAAATCTTGCCCAACTGTGAGCTCCAACTTAAATCCTTATGCAGAATGATTGCTGAATGAAAATGGTATGTGCACAAATTCCTGTCTAAATGCAAGCAAAACACAGGCTACAGAATTATGAAGGAAGCGTTGATTAAGAAGTGACAGGAGAGATTTGCGATAATGAAGCAAGGAACCACAGTTGTTTGGAGACCGGCCAGGTTCTTGCAATTAATTTTGCTCAGAAGTCAGCAGGATGCCCTGCTGTGGCTTGCAGACTGAGTGGGCATTTTGCTTCCCAGATTGGCTGGGACTTGGTGTGGTGTTTGAATTTCGGAATCTTCCCCCACCTGCTTTACTCAACCTTTCTAAAGCAAGGGAATTTCATATGGAAAGAGTGCAGGCAGGGTCACTTCTCTTCCTGTCTATGGGGTGGAATCAGGAGAGAATATATCAGTACAACAGTGGCCGTGTGTGGAGGCCTTTTATGTCATTGTGACTCAAGGGGTAAGGTGTGAATGTGCGCTGTTCTCCAAATCCTCACATGTTAAAATGTAAAGGGTGTAGTTTTCAAATGCATGGAAAGGCTCACAGTACGCATTAAACACATCATAAACACATCGGTATGCATATGACATTCCAGCTCAGGGCTAGACTGGGCTGAGCATGTAATCAAATTCCAGAACTGTTTGGATGAGCTATTTGGCCACCATTACGAACAAAAATAATAAGAGGCGTTTGTGCTACAGTCACTGGGTGAGTTTGTTAGGGAACAGAGTATTTACACAATCTCAGTGTATCTCCTCATTGCTTACTTGGACAGGGGGGGGGAAAAAAGATACCTTTAAAGCAAAGGGGTCTCCAAGAAATTACCCCCCATGAAAGTCAAGTTAATATTGTCAATAGGATGTCTTGAAAAGACATGCTATTGCTTATGTAACATGCACGAGTAGCTTGAATCTAATCATGAGGAGATAATCAGACCGAAATAGAGGGGTATTCTACAGAAGAGCTGTCCTGAGCCCCTCGGAAACTGTCAATACCATGAAAGTCTGTTCCAAACTGAGAACAAGTCTCCAAAAGAGACAAGACAGTTTAATGCATTGCATGACCCTGACTTAGATCCTGGGTCAGAAAAAAAACAATGATCAAAGTATGTTATTGGGACAACTTATAGATACAGAATATCTATTTAGATATTAAATAACATATCCATATTAATTTCCTTAATTCAGTTACTGAATTGGGGTTATGTCAGATGATATCCTTATTCTTGGGAGACATACACTGATGTATTTAGGATGAACAAACTGTTCAGCAAAATAATAATAGTATGTATGACTATCACGCATGCATGTTGCACCTGTGTGCTCACACATACACAGAGAAAATGGCACAACAGTAGTGATTTAGGTGAGCAGCATCTGGAATTCATTTAGAAGACGGAGTAAGAGTTCTGCAGTTTTTCTGTGGGTTGGCATTTTTTCAAAATGAAAAGTTAGGAAAGAAGCAAAGAAAGAGGGGAATGGGGAAGAAGAGGGTGAGGGGGTTTGGGGACCTCCGAGGCCCATCCGTAGCCTATGGGGAGGGTGCAGCCCCACCGGCTCTCCCCAGGGGCCCTATCCTGGGCTGGATGAGAGACCTTACTGACTGTTATGTNCTTGGGGACCTCCGAGGCCCATCCGTAGCCTACGATGGGGAGGGTGCAGCCCCACCGGCTCTCCCCAGGGGCCCTATCCTGGGCTGGATGAGAGACCTTACTGACTGTTATGTTCCCATCACCCGCAGTTGCCTTCAAATCCATTGAGACAAAACAGTGGGAAGAAGGAAGGGCACACTCACCCTCTCACTTATGAGTTTGGAAAGTTTGTGTGTGGAGCAAGTTCCTTCTTTATCTGGGCGGTTCCCCATTCGGCATAGACTCTATCAGAGTGGTCTTGCAGGGACTTCTACAGAGTTTGGATTTCCGTGAAAGAGCCCATCGGCCACCCTTTTCCTAAGATATTGCTCTGTTCAATGTTGCAGGGTCTAACTAACTAACCAACCAACCAACCCACCAACCAAGGGCTTTTTTTCTTTTCATGATGGCCAAAACTCATCTATCCATCATCCTAAACTGGTCTTTGATTTGTGAGAAGAATATTTTTCTGGTTCCCACCCTTCCAAAAAGGAAAAAAAAAAAAAAGATTCAGGAAATAATGAAGAAGCACAAAATTCCTGTCTTTAAAAACCTTAAAATTCCCACTCTTGATTTGATGGTGGTTTTGCTGGAGAGTTGGGTTGTGACAAGAGAGGAAACAGTTGTGGAAGAGATCATCTACAAGTAGTTTCCTGAGCTATGAAGTTTGGAACGTCTGAGAAGGCAGAAAAATAAATTAATTAGCTAAATGTTATGAAATGTAGTTCTTCTTTAGCCATTATATTTTTTACTTTTGTTGATGTTGTTTTGTGGATTTCCATTCCATAAGGCCTTTTACAAAATGTTTCAGCACCATCATTATGCTTAAAGGAGCTACTCTAATGTCTCTACTTAATGGCCTCTTGTTTATAAATGAGTGTCTAGTAACCACTACACTCTTCCTTACAACTGGACTTCTAATAACTGGAACTGGTTCTTTAGAAGCAGAGGGTAGAGTTTAGCTCTGCAGTGAGGCACGTTTTTGGGGGAGTGAATAACATAAACTCCCATGAGGCAGCTGAGGGGCCTTCTCAAAGCGTGGTCCTTGACCATGCTCTAGTGGCTCTAATAAGTTCCTACTTACCCACAAATAAAGGATAGAAACTCAGAATGTTTAGAAACTTCTATAGTGATTTGCTAAAATGCTAAAAAATTGGAGCCTTGTATTTTTTTTTTTTTTAAGTTTTTATTTAAGGTTGCCTGGGTGGCTCAGTCGGTTAAGTGTCTGACTTTTGGTTTCAGCTCAGATCATGATCTCACAGTTTTGTGAGTTGGAGCCCCGCATTAGGCTCTGCACTGACAGTGGGGAGCCTGCTTGTGATCCTCTCTCTGACCCTCCTCAACTTGTGCTGTCTTTGTCTCTCTCATAATAAATAAGTAAACTTTAGAAAAAGTTTTTATTTAAATTCTAGTTAACATACAGTGTAACTAGTTTCAGGTGTGTAATGTAGCAATTCACCACTTCCATACCTTGCCCAGTGCTCATCACAAGTGCACTCTTTCATCCCCCTCCCCATTTCATCCATCCTCTTCCCACCTCCCTCCCCTCTGGTAACCACCAGCATGTTCTCTACCCTTAAGAGTCTGGAGGCACCTGGGTGGCTTAGTTAGTTGAGCAACTGACTCTTAATTTCTGCTCGTGTCATGATCTTGAGCGAATGACTCTTAATTTCTGCACACGGTTCATGGGATCAAGCCCCACATTGGGCTCCACTCTGGGGGCGCGTACCCTACTTGGGACTGTCCCTCTCTGCCCCTCCCCCCCATTGCTCTCCAAATAAATAAATCAACTTAAAAAAAGAGTCTGTTTCTTGGCTTGCTTCTTTCTCTCTCTCTCTCCCTTTGCTTTTAGAACCTACTAGAGTCTACTGCTCTGCTGGTTAGAAACCACTGCTCTGCTCTGGAGCCGTGGGAGATGGGAGGCTGTCCCCACCTGCCCACTGAGGGAACTGGGACTTTTAAGACTCCAGTGATTTCTGAGTATTTCTGCCACAGCAGCCTCTGTCCTGGTCCCCTGCCTCTTGCTTCCATCTGCTTGTTTATCTTGCTCACCGCAGACAAACACGAAGATATTGCACAGACCTCACCGCCTCCCTTTCCTGCGTAGAGCACAGCCTTGACTCCCAGTGCACCGAGGATGAGTCCCAAAGTCCTCAGCGAGGCCCACAAGCTGGCAGGTCCCCTCATCCCCCGCGGTCCCTTTTCCCTGCCCGGCCTCTCCTCTTCCCCCCGGTGCTCCGCCTCACTGAAACGTTCTCGAGTCTCAGTTTTTCTTCAAATCTCAGCTCAGATGTCCCCTCGTTTAGCTGGATATTTTTCTACTCTGCATGTATTCTGTCCAGTCCTGTTCCCCCTAGGCCATCAGCGTCTGGGGTATTTTTGTCCCCTTTGCAAGGCCTGAAGCTATGTGACCACCACGTCTCTGGCACTGTTAGCACAGGACTGAGTGCAGGGCAGGTGCTCAGGGAATCTTGAATGAGTGAATGGATGGATAAACAGAAGGATAAATGGAGGA
Organism: Crocuta crocuta; assembly: GCF_008692635.1. NCBI lineage: Eukaryota > Metazoa > Chordata > Mammalia > Carnivora > Hyaenidae > Crocuta > Crocuta crocuta. Next base: position 2,622,159 of record NW_027532250.1, read on the forward strand.
TGGATGGGTAGATGAATGTGCTGTTCTCTATGTGGACCTAATGTGTGCATCTTCACCCAGTGACTTCCCAGAATTGTAGCCCAAAGTTCTATGAAAATCTCTTTCCTTTCCCTTTATCTCCCCTGTCCCAACCTGTAATCCATGTAATAATAATATTATTATTACCTAATATTTTATTTTTACTATATCATACAAATGAGTATTGGTTTGTGATGAATTGAGGTTGGGAAGAAATCTGTCTCTTTACCCTAGACCGGTTGTGAAGCACTTTGGGAATGCAAGGCTTGGCCCGTGTTCAGTGTTTTGAAAGTTCCATCTCCATCTTTCAATTCTGCTTGTTTTTGGAAATACCTCCTTGGGCTCTGTCTTTCCCATAGACTTAACTTCTCAGTCACCAAAGCAGAATGAAGCTTCTGACCTACCCCCATATTGAATCACAGCCTTGCTTCCCATAGCTGAGTGACCTTTAGGAGAGGTCCTAACACCTTGGACTTCACTCTTCTCTGCACTGTGGCCATAATCCTAATGCCTGATTCAGAGAATTGCTTCCAGAATCAGATGAGAGAATATCTATTATTTAGCACACAATGTGTGCTCTACATTATTAGCTGTCATTTCCATTCAGAATCTAGTTAACTTCTTTTTTAAAGGGTCTACACATAAGAATAAATCAATTGGGGCACCTGAATGGCTCACTCGGTTAAGCATCTGACTTCATCTCAGGTCATGATCTCACAGTTCATGAGTTTGAGCCCCGTGTTGGGCTCTGTGCTGACAGTTCAGAGCCTGGAGCCTGCTTCAGAGTCTGTGTCTCCTTTTCTCTGTGCCCCTCCCCTTCTCGTCCTCTCTCTCTCTCTCAAAAATAAATAAAAACATTTAAAAATTAAAAAAAAGAATAAATCAATTAACATGACTGTTATCAAATACATATTTCTGGTAGGCCTGCGCCCATGTCCCCTCCACTGCCTTGTACAGCTTCCCAGGTTGTACACTGCCCAGCTCCAAAGGGCATTGTTCACATAGAGGATGATATACACAGTCAAGGTGAAGGTGATACATAGGATCTCAGTCCTCATTCTCTGTCAATCAGTTAACAATACCAGTCTTTAAATAAAAGGAAAAACATGTGGTGGGATCAGAAACAGACACTTCAGTGTTTTTTAGACTAATTCTCCTTATCATTATTAAAAGATAAAATGAAATTATGAATATGGAAGTAAGTGGTTTAAACATTTTCATATTATTTAAAATATTAAGTGTCATCATTATGAAACTCCATTAAGAAGGACATTTATCCATTTGAGGTGGCTTAATAGATTCCAGAATCTAATTTTAAGTCACATTGCAAACAGAAGGCTCTTACTGAATGATTTGGATGGTGAAATTTTAGAGTGAGTAAGTGGTTCCTTGATCCATGTTCCTCTTTCATTATTCTCCCTTGGATTTCTAGGCTAATCTATTCGAGCTATCAAAGACAAAAATTCATTGGGACAAAATTAGATGGGAAAGAGGTGAAATGATAACATGCCAAGGAAAGTCAGTATCCGCTTATTTAGTGGATAACAGGGAGGACCATTAATCTCCTGGGCATGACCATGAAATGGGATAAATAACCAAATGACAGTTTTATGAAGTTAAGCCTGAATCACATTCATTCTGTATCTTCTAGACACGCACTAGACGTTTTGCAGTCAAATTACTGTTTTAGTCCACTTCAGGGGTGATGATCAGCATATTTATTGGCTAATGATGAGCTATCAAATTATCAACCACTGGTCAGAAACATGTTACTTGCCAGGTCCACGGTGAATAGCCCACAGCCAAACAGATGGCTCTTGGCTCTGTAGTGCCAAAAGGCTTGTTGGAAAGCTCTGACTTTACCCCTGACCCAGAGCAGCTGGAAATAAGGATTTAAGGAGGAAAAACAACCTTAGAACAGAAAAATCAATTTACATAAACAAGATGGACTTCTTTTTTGGGAGGATAGGGGGAAAGCAAAATCACTGGAAGAGGGGGGAAGGGGCGGACAGAGAGACGAAGAGAGAAAGAGAGAGAGATGGAGGGAAGAGAGAGAGAGAGGAAGGGAGAGAGAGGTAGACGGAGAGTATTCAGTTTCATATTGGAGCTTTTCTTTAAGCTGACTTTGAAATAATAATAAAGGGTCTTGAGCTGTGCAAAACCATGTGAACTGAGAAAGAAAAAGGACAAGCTGAAGGAAGTGGGGATGTTTAACCTGGCTTAGCAATGACTTTGAGGAGGCGTGGGGCGGAGCTCTAATGTCTTGCAGTGTGGCCCAGTAGAGAAGGCAGTCAGCCAGATTCCATACGGTGTCAGAAAGATGCTCCAGGACCACTGGGTAAAAATTGCACAAGGGCAGATTTGAACACCAGTTGAGGAATCCCTCCCGGTTCTTTCTCTTTCTGTCAGAATTATCTGAAATGAAATTAGATTGCCCTGCAGAAGTAAGGGGATGCTTGCAGATGGAGAGGCATCTAAGCCAAGAGTAGATGGCCTATAATGAACATGCTAATACCGCCCTCTTGAAATGTTGTGATTCTGATACATCAGATACTGCTAATAGATGCTCTTGTCCTCGTGAAATAGTTTATTGTTGATAAATCTCTGATATTTCCTCAGCTTTATTTCACAACCTTAGACCAGCCTTAGAGTCAACCATTTCCCCACCAGGCTTTATAATTTATGGAAGCTATTACGATTAAATACTGTATCACAGTTTGTATTGTATTACAATTTAAAAACTTAAAAAACTTGTCCACTTGCCTATACTCAAAACAGTTTGTGCTAATTTTTCAGTTATCATGAAACACAGACTGTTAACTTCCAGTGCCAGACAAGAGCAACATTTAGGTCTTCTGTTAATCTACTACATATTTATTTGATGCTGCAACATATAAATATATTTGGGGGAGTCCAAATAGACCTCCAGGAAGAGAACTTTCTTAATAGGAACCTATTTACTGAGAAATGAGTGTCTCCACACTAGTGGCCCAGAAGGTAAAATGTAAGATGAAGTTACCTAGATAATTTGATAATTCATCAAGTTAATGCACTGTGCGTCCGACTCCAAGTATATTTAATAATACAGCAGTGGGGCACAGTTATATAAATATCTACAGATCAATATGTGAAAAAAATCACATTTTAATGCAGAAAGTTTATCTTTTTTAAAAGAGAGTTTTGTGTTCCTAATTTGTTTGTTTTCTCCATGCTCTGGAGTCTTTGAGGGACCCTTGGCTACTCTGTTATTTTTGATGAAAAGTATTGTTTGGCCACTGGTTGTAACTTTCAAACTGAAAACAGGTCACCCTGTAATTCAAAGGAAACAAACAAAAAAGTTAATACCATACAGTGATGGGAGCAGGGGGCGGGGGAATGTCTCAGACCTTAATGGCCATCAATTGATGGGCTTGGTGGCTGTTTTCTGAAGTGGTACCCAGGGTCTGAGCTAGGCCTGCTGGGCTCATTCTAGAGCTCTAATCTAATAAAAGGGTCAGGAGGATGAAGGGGAGGAGGAGAAACAGTGGTGCAGGTCTTGGGATTTAAAATTTTGGTACCTTTTCCCTTTCAAGTAGAAAATACTAAAGCACTACGAGATCCCGCACAGTCCAGGCAGAGAGGTGAGTCATCTTTAGATGCATTTTCAACCTATGACATTTCCTAGAATGTCCAAATTCTCAGTGTTTACATTCTGAATGTTAAACTGTGAGCTTTGCTGATTTGATCTGGTTTGTGGATTGACTCAGAGAGGAGCAGGCTATCTTTCAAGCCCAGAATGACTTTCAGACATGAGAACCCATGTCTGCCTGCCCTGCCCACATGGGGGGCAGAATTTAACATGCGGCAGGGTGTTTCTTTACTTTTTCACTTTTTCCTTTCTTCAGGAGAAATATTACAGGCTTCTTTTCTGAGTAATTTTAAAAGTTGAGTGAATAGGGGCACCTGGGTGGCCCAGTCGGTAAAGCATCTGACTTCAGCTCAGATCATGACCTTGCGGTTTGTGAGTTTGAGCCCCGCATCGGGTTTGATGCTGACAGCGCAGATCTTGCTTCAGATCCTCTGTCTCCCTTTCTCTCTGCCCCTCCCTGGCTCTCTCCCTCTCTCTCCCTCTCTCAAAAATAATAAGTAGCCATTAAAAAATAACTTTAAAAAAAGTTCAGCAAGTAGTATAACAGCTGTATTTTGTGTGTAACTGTTGTGTATTGTGACATAATACTATGCAGTTATTTTGTGATATTTATCAATGTTGAGATACATTGACTTATGTTACTCATTTTAATAGCTTCATAAGGTTCCATTACATATCTCACTACAGATGAGCATGTAGGTTGTTTCTGGCTTTTGACTATTATAGGAAATAACTCTCCAAGAAGACTTCCTACCTAGCATATATATTTAAGAAAATAATAGTGGTATCCAAGCATATGTGCATGTAAATCGTCTTCTAAATGTCCTGATGTTAGTTGTTTGGAAGCAACATGCTTACAAGTACCTAGGGTTCACTTTCTCTATCTTTAACAGGAGGTAGATGAGTTCAAACTCACTGAATTTCTCTCTAGATGTAATGCTCTATGACAGAATGTCTCACTTAAGGATCAATGCCCTCCCCCCTCCCCTTCTTTTCCTCCTCTCCCTTTCCCTCCTCTCTTTCGTTTCCTTCCTGTTTTATTCTTGTCTACATTCTCGTCCATAACCATGGCTTCAAGTTGCCAAGTATAAGCTGAAGACAAGCAGAATTCAAGAAAAGATAGTATTTTAATGAGAATACTTTAATGGTCAATTCTGGATTGTGACAATAGAGAACAGAGGCAGAAGTGTCTCCTTTAGCTGACGAGCACTGCCTCTGTCGCATAGTCGATGCTCAATAGTGTGGTTGAAATAAATGAATTTTAACTAAAGACAGAATTGAAAGATACATTGCAAGATTCTATAACTTTTTCATCTTGGAAAAAGGAACCATCAAAAGTGGCTATTAGGTCAAGATATACAAGGTACAGTGATCTTGCTGCTGCTTTTTTTTTTTTCCAGGTCCCCTCTTTACTAGATGTGTCTCTGTAATGTTTTAACCCAACCTGCTTAGTAGAAAATAACGCAGGTTTTTGTGGTCTGCTGAATTTGTATTGTTTAGTCATTTGGCAATTTTTTTTATGAATAAAGGTTTTTTTCCCCTCAACTTTGAAGAAGACTGAAAATGACCAGAATTTAAGTTCAAGGACCTGACCCATGGTGACACCTCGAATACAACAGTCAGTATCCCGCAGCTCTAGAATAAATAGGTTGTGTCTGGCTTCACTCTATAGCACACTTGAGATCTTGAACGTGCAGTTGACTAGAGATTGGTGGGTTGGTTCATTCCTTTTCCTGGGAGAGTAAAACTTCAAAAAGTTTGTACTGGTATTGGCTTCCAAGAAACTTATTTTTAAGTTCTACAAACAAGAATAATTTTTTTTGGTCATTGTTTTCCCACTCTTGCCCCATTTGACAACTTTTTTCTTTTCTTAAACTGGACAAGACAAAACTTTCACAACTTAGCTCAACTGGGAGTTGAACACTTGATACATGCTTCCAGCCCTTTGTGAGTTTCTTTGAGGTTAACAAAAGATATTACAATTTAAAAAAATTTTTTGAATGTTTTTATTTTAGTTTTGAGAGAGAGAGAGAGAGAGAGAGAGACAAAGTTTGAGCAGGGAAGGGCCAGAGAGAGAAGGAGACACAGACTCTGAAGCAGGCTTGAGGCACTGAGCTGTCAGCACAGAGCCTGACACAGGGCTCGAACTCAAGAACCCTGAGATCATGACCTGAGCTGAAGTTGGATGCTCAACCGACTAAGCCACCCATGCACTCCAGGATCTGACACATTTTTAAGGGAGAATAGTAGAAAGAAGGCTATTGTTTTTTTTCCCTCTTAGGTTTAGAGGTAAAATGATTGTAGTGGATACATGTGTTTTTTTTCTTTGTCTTGGTTTTGTTTATTTTCTTTAGTTAATTATTTTATGGATATGTTACTTTATATGCTGCCAACTTCCAGCCCCCCCTGCCCCCCCTTTTTCTGTAGACAAGATTTAATTGAGGAAAGCCAGTTGTTTCCATCAATGCAGTTTAACTGGGATTGATACTACTCCCAGCTCCAGGGATGGCCGTGGGACTTGGGACCCATCGTTTCTTCCTCCTTGTCACAGAGCCTGGTTTGGATTTGGGCACATGAAGTCTAGGACATCTCAAAATGCTGAGTGAGAGCTACTGGTCTTGAATCTAAGAGCCCATAAATCTGGGTCCCTTGGCAGCCATCTTCCACCAGATAGACTTGGGAAATGAGGCCAACATGGAGGAGAACAGAGATTTCCTAGCATCTAGGTCCTGGTGACATCATCATCACGTGGTGCGCTTGCTAGAATACTGTATTTTCAGTTATATGAATAACTTCACTTTTAGCTTAACCAAACTTTAGATGAATTTTTGTCACTTGCAACTAAAAGAGCTTAAACAGATCTGCTACCTTTGGCAGAGAATCTAAAACAATAAATGCATCCTAACTTCATTCTTTAGAATCTAGAGAACCAAGAATCCAGGAAAATCTAGACTCTAGAGTCTAGATGACAGCATGATAAGGATCACAAAGAGTGGCAGAGGGTTAGAAATTAGCCTATAAATCCAATCAGAGGATACAGTAATGCTGTAGTTGGAAAACGGAGGCCCAACTTGATACTGGTTAGGAAGTTTAGACAAAAGGTTTGCCCTTAGTCATTTCCCATTGCGTGTAAAGTTCTCCTTCACCTGGTGATTAGAAACCCTCCTCTCCCGTTGAGGTAAGTACATGAGATAGGAAGGAAGGACCCCGGAAGACCCTAAACACCTGCCTGTGTTATACAAAACTTCTGAGAATTTAAACGCTTGATAAATAAGAGTCCTATTAATCAATAAGACTCATGGTGATGGAATGACCATAAAAATGTAAGCTATTTAGGGGAAGATCTACTGTTAGTAGAATGAGATTTGAAAAGTATTTAATACTGGATCATTTTCTTTACAAAAACATCCCATCTCCATCTCTGTCTCCTTGGAACATTAAACACAAATGAGCCCAAGTGAAATAATAAGTCTTTTGATGATTTATGGTTAATAGTAAATTCAGAGAAAAACACACCAATTTGAGACATTATTGTTATTAAGGGACAGTCAGTGCTTTTATCTTTCACAATCAGCATGTACACTCACATTCTCTCTTTTGCCTATTCACAGTCATGGTCATTTTAGAGGCAATATACATAACTGGATTTTTTTTTCCCGTCACCATGGCTTCTTCTGTTCAGAAAGATTCCATAATTTAATATTTTCCCCAGCAGACAATTTTACTTTTGGAGAAAAGATATGAGACAACGCTCATGCAAATGGGAAACAAGTCTGGGATGCTGTGTTATCGAGATCTGGCCCCCAGAGGAGTTTCCCTTTTATAATTTCCTCTTGTGCCATTTAATGCACATGTTTGTATTCTGAGGCTATTTTGTCGTGGATTCCTTTGTCCATCACTCCTCTCGTCAGATTGGAAACCATTTCTTATCTTTTCCCATCCTGTTCCAGCAAAAATGCACTATTTGTACCAAGTCAACAAAACCTTATTTACAAACTATGATAGGACTGAAAAGACCTAAAACTTAAAAAAGAAAAAAAAAACGGTTGGTGATATTCTTTGACAAATTGAACCATTTAAGGAAAACACAAAACTTACCAGATTCCCACTCCAGGCTCATGAGCTAAAGTCTTCCTGTCGTTCATTCAAACTTTTCTGTTGTGATTTGCGCAATGGCTAAGAATGGAAAACAGCAATCCCAATGACCAAAAACAAATTCACTTTTCTAAACACCCAAAGCGAAGTAGAAAGTTTTAAAATCATCTGGATGGACACCCCCCAGGATACACCACGAGTAACACACGTAAGAGATAATGGCGACAATTCCCAATTAGAAGAGCAAACATGTTTATGTGGGAAGAATACGATCTGAGTTTTGGAATAGATTGAGGAGTTAATCATATGAAGTTGCAGCATTAAAATATAAACGGAGTAAACAAGGAGGGGCAGAAAATGTCCTAACTTTATCCCCAGAGAAGGCATTCCTGGTTTGTCCCCAAAAGAATCTCGTTTCATGTTCTCATACTATACAGTCTACCTTTCATTAAAAGCATGTTTAAGTTGAAATATTTAAATGTGTTTGTATAGATTCTCAACTGCACAGACCGCCTGATTGTTTTGCTCTTGAGTTCCCCGAGCCTGATGCTGTGCTTGATACATGGAAGATACATAAATATTTGTGAATTAATGAAAATGTATGCAAACACACAACAACCAAGTAAATATGGTTTATTGTGGTAGTTGAGAGGGAAACCTTAATGTTAAACAATAGGGGAATTGTTTACACTCTATTTTGGCACATCTCTAATAATGAGATGGCATGAAACCCCCCACATTAACGTTTTCAAAGAATTTTTAAGAATATTGGCAAATGAACTTGGTGCTTAGTGCTAAGAAAGGCAAGGCAAGCATCTGAACAACTTTGAACAATGATTCTAAGGAGTTTGCACAATTATTTTCCTTTTCTGTTACTTCAATCAATTTCTTTAGAGTAATTTTGCTACTCTCTACACTTCTCAGATAGGAAGCTAATCCCATGGATGTGTAAAAGTAGGGCTTAAAATCTCTTTGTGGAACTGTCTGGGTCCTGTATCAGGCTTGGCTCTGAGCATTATTAGACCTCCAATGTGTTACACAGACAAATAATTCCCCTAGGATTCTTCCGTGCACTTAATTACCATTTAAGACATCTCAGGGGATGTAAAAAGTACAATTTATAAAAGAGGGTTCTGTTCGATGGGAAAAAAACAAAATAAACAATACATATGTTACTGACAGGCAAATGCAATGTATCTGTAGACTGCATAACTGGAGGTAAGCATAGGGATAACTTCTATTTTCACACAGTAGGCTACTGTTTTGAAGACCATGTTTCGGGGAACACTAATTCCCAGAGATCCTTACCTGCTGGTCCAAGAAGGAAGGATTTCTGCTCAATCAAACTTGGAAAATTCTGTTCACCATCTCTTTCCTTGTAATGAACAAATTGTATTTCCATATTCAAGGTTCAGAGAAATCTTCCCACCAATACAAAACTCACATTTAACACTTAACATCATTCACAATGAAACATATTTGTGCCAGAGTATAATATTGTTTTCTCGGTGTGTCTATTAAATTAATACATAGCCACTACAACCATTTTCTCTCAATAGCAAGTTAATCACATCACTGCACCCTTGTCGTTCTGGAGAATAAAACCCCAAGACCTTCCCGAAGCTCCTAGATTCTGAAATATCACGATTACCTCTTACTTTGTTTATTTATAAAATCTAGTTGTTTAATTTTGTGAGCATGCCAGCATAGACATTTAGCAGAGTATACCAAAGCATTGTTGAGCTAACACTGACTCATATCTGCGGGGCTTAGTCATTTGCTAAGAAACTTATCTCCCCATGCAGAGTATCACAGACTATGTGATTCAAGTTAATGAATAAATTATAAGTTGCCATATATGGTGAACATATGGTGGATATTTGGGGCCAGCGATGAAGAGGTGGTTTAACGCCGTAAATTCTGTAGTTTCTGTAAATAAGATGGGTCTAAGTAATACATAACTTAATTTTTCTAAGTGGTTTTAATAACCTGAAACCATCTTGTGTACAAGTATCACACATATGTTAACACTGCATATTTTAATTTGTATTAGAAAAAAATGCCACCAGCACACCAAACCCGTGATTTTCCACATGCTATTGTTTAGAATGAGACCAAAGTAGGTCTAAGATTTAGAAAATCAATTGATTTAATAAGCATTAATAGTATGAATGATACATGGCAAAAATCTCTAAGGGGCTATGTAAATGATAAACTCAGGAAACTCTGAGTACCCTATCTCAGAAGACTAGTGTTAATTATCCATCTCCCACATCAAATGAAGTGCTTCCCAAATCTGACTGTGCTCTGGAATCATTTGGGAGGCTTTTACAAATAACCAGTGCCACCTCTAAACCAATTAAATCTGAATCTCTGGACATGGGATATAGGTATTAGTAATTTTTGGAAGTCCCCAGGTGGCTCCAATGTGCAACCAGAGTTGAGAACCAGTGGGTTTAGGTGTCATCCTAATCTTGCTATCGCTCCTGGTTCATTTCTTCCTTGCAGCTGCTTCTGGATCTTTCTCTGATCTGACTTGTCGACATCCACCCCATGCCAGTCCACCCAGCCCATACTAGTTAGTCATTTCCTTGAACCAGACCTGAAATATTAGCTGCAGGGAGTTCTTGATCTTTCTATGGACATGGCTCAAATGCCAGCATTTATACAAGCTTTCTGCTTCAATTGCATTGATTTTATAATTGACTTTTTACTGCTCTAGCTGTTTGTGTTTTATGTATGACTGTGCAAATCCCATGTAAATGTTCAAGATATAACTTTTCTTTAGTGCAAATGAATTCTGCAACAAAACTGTAAACACCTAAGAATGCTTTCTTTTTTTTATTTAATGTTTATTTATTTACTTTCAGAGAGAGAGAGAGAGAGAGATCGAGCGAGCGTACATGAGAGGGGCAAGTGGCAGAGAGAGAGAATCCCAAGCAGGCTCCTCACTGTCAGCGCAGAGCCTGACATGGGGCTCGAACCTGTGAACCTCGAGATCACAACCTGAGCCAAAATCGAGAGCTAGACACTTAACCAACTGAGCCACCCAGGTTCCCCTGAGGAAGCTTTCTATAAGATTTTTTCTCTACAAGTTTCCTGGAACTGAGGTGGTCAGTTTGTTTTGTAGATGTCCTTCATTTGGGGATATGAAAACATCTCTGCTGGCCTGAAATAGAGGATATTTACCCTCTTGTTTAAAATTCCCAATTCGGTTCCCTTCTCTGTTCTCCATGCGCCTGACTCCCACCCCAGAGTCTGCCCAGACTTCTACCCTCAGACTTCTCTCAGCTACCACAGGTGATGATCTACTCGCATAACAGGCCATTTTTGTTTTACTTTTTATTCTATAAATAATTGCCAACTGCCCATTAATGCATGCAACATGTGGCCGTTACATACGCAAAAATAGATTTTGGGCTCATATATCCAGGTTGTGTGCTCAGATACTTTTAGTTCAAGATTCTGGGACTGAGGCAGAATATCAACATTTAAACCTACAGAAAGCAAAGAGCTAGAAAGTGGTTTCCCTGCCTCAACATTGACCTATTTATTCTCTTACACCTGCAGCTAATTTGTTCTTTTCTGAATGCACACAAATGTAAAAAGTGATGTGTGTCTTCTCTTTCGAGTCATCCAAAGTTTATATGGCATTTTAGCTGTGGTTCTTTTACTGCGAATCTTTGCTCATATACCTTCCACTCCTCTTTCTATTAACCCCTTCCTTTTGTGAGCCTCCCGGTTGACCATAGATTCTTAGCATTTTGAAGGGATCTGCTCTAAGAAGTTCCGAAGTTGAGAACATCTCTACAGCAGGTGTTGTCAGACCTTTTCTGTAATGGGTCAGATAGTAAATATTTTCAGCTTTGTGGATCACACAGTGCCTGTGGCAACTACTCCACTCTGCCATTGTAGCATGAAAGCAGCCATAAGTGTTATGTAAAGGAATGGGTATGGATGTGTTTCAATAAAACTTTATTTAAAAAAAAAACAGCTGGAGGGCCAGATTTAGTTTGCTCACATTACCCTACAGTATATAATTGTTCCCACAAAGTAGAGAAAAGCAAAACTGAGAAATGTTAGTGACATTGTCAAACACAATTTAGTAAATAAAAGACTAAGGCCACTTATAAAACTAATAATATTCTGCCCTTAAAATGAGCTCTGCACATTATACGTTATATCAGTATGATTTTGATATTGGTTATGAACTTAGCTGAATCTGTGATGTTTTATCCCTTCAAGAAAACTACTACATGTAGAAAGACAGACAACTCTGAGGCTATGCTATAAGATACAGAAGCCACATTATAGGTCAAGCACTAGCTCCAGTGATTCACATCCACAGACCAGTTCTTTCAAAGGGCCCTTGACCTTCAGCAACCATTATGCAGAGTGGGAACTGTAAAATACATATTTGTGTATGCAAAGACTTCTGTGTATCAGGCAATTTATCAGTAAGCTATACATACCACCTTAAATCCTTCACTATTCTGTTACGTTTGTGTGAACAGGTCATGCCTACCCAACCAGATTAACAAATCCCATTTGCCACAATACTTAGCAGAGGCCCAAACCCACTGTCAATAAATGAACGGAATTTTAATTCTACAACCATTAGGCTCAGACATTGTTCCAGCTCACGCATTGTTTCTGATTCTAAATACATTCATCAATGAAGGCATTTTGATTACATGAGTGAGTAATATAAGCCAGTTCCAGGTGAATTAAGCTGAAGTGATAGGATCATTGATAGGGTGGGGTCCCTATCAATAAGTAAGTGAGTTCCCTCATTTACATGGCACAGATGGTCATTGCTAATCTTGCCCTAATTCTTAAATAGTGTTGACAATCTTGGTGCAGTTGAGAAGTTCAAGTTACTTATTATTCTATATATAGCAATTCTTTACCATCGTACTGGCACCTGCTATATACAGTACTCTGTGCCAAATGTTAAAACAACAGGAACTTCGCATGGTCTGTGCCCGGGAGGAAGAGCTCCAGGCAAATGGGAATGTTGGGTACTTCAATGGCAACAGTAACGCCCCGTTTGGCTGTAAGAACAATACGGCCTATTGAGAGAGAGAGAGGAAGGGCAACTGATCAGATTAATGAGGTCTAGGACTGCTTTTGGAGGTTGTGACATCTGAGCTGAGACCAAAGGAGAGATGAGTGAGGGTTAGCTGGGTGAAGGACAGGCTGAAGGTGAAAGGCAAGGTGTTCCAAAAAGAGAAAATTGCTTTATGAAGCCCTAAGGAAAGTCACATGATCCCAGTATCTGTAGAAAAATATGCCCAATAACTGTGTTGGCCCCAGGATACGTGACTCCTATATGTGGTACGCTCTGGCCATCCAGCAGCCTGGGAACAGTGGGGAATCCGGGTGGCTGTTTGATTGATTTAACAAATGCTGGCACAGTGGAAAAAATTGGAGCAAATATGCTAGAAATAATCTTCCCGATGAAGTTAAAACTGGGAGTTGATTGTGAGGGGAATTTGTGGCGTTTCCTCCTTTTGATGCCGGTTAGGACATGATAGATTGTAATGGACCTCGGAGTGTTTGCAACTACATAATTCTCACTTTGTCAACAGAGCCGACCTTAAAAACAAGAAGAAATAAGGAAACCATCAAAAGGCAGTTTATCTTTGCCTTCACTTCATCTCCGGACACACATCACAAGTCTCCTGATCAGCTAGCATCTCTACCTTGTGCTCTGTCCCTGCTCTGAGTACCCCCTTCTAGGGCACACCTGTTACACTAACACCCCCTTAACATTGTTTTGTTGTTAAGTGCTCTCGATTTCTGAATTTCATTCAGAAAGCCTGTCCCTTTTTGTTTTGGTAGCATATGCAGTGCTGAGTACAGCCCCCCACCCCGACATCTATTCATTTTAGCACATGTTTGAATTAAAAAGTAGGTGGTTCAGATAAATTTTAGGGAGATGGTATCTTAGGTGGCACATGCATATTTTGATAACTACAAGTGACTGGCATTTGGGAAATATTATTTTAGTAATTGAATATGTATTTTTGGAATCTGATTGTAGTTTGAATCTCAGATTTACTATGTAACACCTTGGGAAAATTACTCTATCTCGCTGAAGCTCCGTTTTTTTAAAAATCTGTGAAGTGGATTGATGCTACCAACCTACACCATCAGGCTTTGGTCTGGGAGGTACTGCTTTTGCCACTGCCAAGAAAATACTGAGCAGAGTGTCAGGTATATTGCATGTGGTGTAAATGTTAGTTTCCTCCTTCATTGCTTCCCATTTCTCTTAACTATATTTCAATGGTGTTCTCCTCCGGGGAGATCTGGATCTAATCTTTATGATGTATCCACCATTACCCAACACACTGCTTTCCACCCGAATTTCCACAGAGGTTTTTCTTTTTTTTCATTTTGGTTCACAACTCTTCATTTTCAAAATTATTGAGCAAAGAGGCAAATTACTTTATCTTTTAGGACTGTCTCTGGGAGTGCAGTCGGTGCTCTGACAAAGGAGATCACAACCTCATATTTCTGTTTTCCAACTGCCAGGATTACTGCAATGGTGTTAAGATATTTTTATTGTGGGTTTGCTGTAAAAATAAAGCATGCAGGGTAAAACATATTGGCAGTGAAATGTGACCCATGGCTCCTATCCTCAGAAGTTAGGAGAAAAAGCACAATGTCTACTGTAAACCCATTTTTAACGCTACTGTAAAATCCAGGTTTTATTTGGATTTTACCATTTTATTTTTCATTAATGTCCTTGCTCCCTTCCAGGAGCCAATCCAGGACACCAGACTGCATTTAGTTGTTATGCCTCCTCTGTCCCCTCTGGTCTACGACAATCCTTTAGTTGCTCTTTATTTTTCGTGACCATGAATGTCTTGAGGAGTAAGTGCCAGCCCCATATCCTGCAGAGTGTCCTCCAATCTGGGTCTGCCTGGTGATTTTTTCATGATTTGACTGAGGTCTTAGATTTGGGGAAGAAAAGCACAAAAATGAAGTGCCCTTCTTCTCACATCATGCGAGGTTACACATGACATTCACAAGACATCTCTGGTGATGTTGACCTTCATCACTTGGTAAAGGTGGTATCTGCCAGGTTTCTCAACTGTGCATTGCTAATTTTACCTTTCAAGACTATTCTTTGGAAGGAAGTGAGTGACTCTAGCCTACTCTCAAGAGGGGAGAGGTGGAGACTGTCATACAGAGGTGGAAATAACTGCAGATATTAAATAGAATGCTTTTGCAAGGAAAAGTTACAAGCCCATTGAAAAGACCGAACTGTTTATGGGTATTTTCACTCTCCAAATGAACCCAATGAAATATAATAAAATCTATACCTAGAGTAGTCTTGATATTCCCTCTGGGCCTTGTGATGTGAAGTATTTATATAACAAAGTGCTATTGAAATGTATTCCTGATTTTCATCCGTGAAACAGAAAGCCTAGTCTCCAATACTAGTGTTTCTATTTTCTTTTGAAAAAAAAAAATCCTCATATTAAAATGTTGCAAGATACACGATCCCATAGGGATTTAGCAAAAAGAACAAAAGATGGATTGCTGCCAAGTCTAGATAGCATTTCTGTCAATATTCATGGAGCATTTTCATAATGCAAATTTTACTTCTCTAGAGTAGAGTAATTTCTTCAATGCGGTTTGCAGATAACAGAGCTATTACCAGTCATAACTTCTTATCTGAAAGACCTATCCATACGGCAGGGCAAACATCTAATTACCAAATATCTGCTCTTCTTATTACCTATTTGTCATCCTCCCCTTTGAACCTCCGGGCCCCCATCCCACTCCTTAGCTCAGGATGGCCTCCACTGCTCAACTTGTCCTTGGGTCTCATATTTTTTATGGGGCTCTCATACATACGTATTTAAATTTGTTTTCCTCCAGTCAATCTGTCTTATGTCAATTTAGTGAATAGACCAGCCAAAAGAACCTAGAAGGGAAGAGGAAAAATTTTCCTCTCCTACAGTATGTTACATTTGTCTTTTAACATTCATAGACTATTTGCCATGGATTTTTGTGTTCTGGTTTTTGAGCATGTAACTTGTGGGCACACAAGTTTGAAATGTGCATAATACACAGTAGTTCTTGATTTTTCATTGTAGTTGGTTTCATGAGGTAATTTTATTAGGTGGATTTAGAGTCCCTCAAGAGAAGATCAAATCATTTGGGCAAGGCAATAATTAAAAGTTCACAAATATGATCACCAATCGTTAGTGCAGAAGTCACTGTTGGGAGTCTAGTCCCCCTAAAAGATATAATAAAATGAGCCAACGCAGTTGATAAAGGACATTATTACANAAAAAACCCCAAAAGCCCTCCAGAGATGCTTCCAATTCCCTATAATAAAATATAGGCAAAATTTCTTGATTCTAATGGATTTTTAATTATAAAATGCACCTTCAATATAAGGAATAGTTGAGAAGAGAAAAAATAAAACACAACCACATTAAATATAACACATTGACTTTTCAAGTATAACTTAATTTCAAAGCTGTTGTAAAACTTGAATATATAGGAAAGATTGTTGTTTAAACAAGAAAATAACCAAGAAGAAAATCACTTAAAGAGGCTGACTATGTGCTAAGTGCTTTAATCAGTTTGCTCATTTTATCCCCCAGAAAATTCTAGGTGACTAATTGCTGTTTCTATCTTTGTTGCATAAATGACTAGCTGAGTCTGGTGTAGCTGAGCAGCTGAGTCAAAGGTAGAAACACTTGCATAAATTAAATTGCCTTTATCAGATCACACAGCAAGTTAGCAGGACAGAAGGGAATCAGTGCAGATTCTCTCAGTCTCAATGTGGAATTTTGCAACACCTTTGCCTCCTAGTCAGTCACTTCAATGGCAAGCTGTCCCCCAAAGAGATGAAGCTGAAAAGAAAAATGACAATTGTCAACTACCCATCTCACCTCCCCCAACAAACCTCAGTTCAAAGTGAAGTTCTGAGTGTTAGGTTTTTGGGCCTTCCAAATTAAATGTCTTTATGATATGTTACTCAGAACCATTAATCTCTTAATAGCCGCACCTGCTACGAAGCTTCTACATCAGGTAATAAGAACTTTCAGAAGGGGAGTAAATGAAGATGGCTCATGTCTACAGTTTCACTGTTTACAAACACTGGCAGTTTTCTGCAATTTAGTTATAGGGAAAAATAAAAGCACCTACTTAAGATAAAAAAAAATTATGGTAGACTTGCATGTGGGAACAGAGAGACAGATATGAAGACAGAGATAGAGACAGAGACAGAGAGTAACTGAGAAACTGAAAAAAATAAGACAAAGAAAAAAGTGTTTGTTTGGTTGGTTTTGTTTTTAAATACAGCCTGCAGTAGGAAGGCTTGGCTTAACACTGGTAAAAATATGGTTGTGCAATCATTTAGGATATGCAAAAAACAAAATTCAGTAATGATTGCATTAAAACACATTCAGAGCATACAAAATAGGCATGATGCCCCTGGTTTGCCTGTGGTGAAGTTCAAATGAAACAAGCTAGGAAAAGTGTTTTTTCAACAGTAAAGAGCCATCTAGAAGTAGGGATTATTTTCACGATGGTTATCAATTTCTACCCCAGGGGCCGGAACACGTTTGGTATGCATTTTAATGAAATGCGGTGTCTCATTGAGTCTCTGTATTCTTGCAGCACAGAGAATAGCCAGAGGCGTGACTCATTGTTCTCCATCATTTGGTTGTTTCCTGCTTCTAAATCTTGCTAAAGATATTCTGACATTCTTAGCTCCAGATATTACCTCTCGGGTCCCCTGTCATGATGCCAGTTGTCAGAGAAGAAACATATGAACCTCTGGATCAGTAGGAAATGTTCTTTGGATGTTTTATTGCCTTTTGCCCTTGAGGTAACAGAATTAACATAGGAAGTGACAAAACAATATCGCAGTGCTGAGTCATGGAGTCCCCATCAGATTGTGAGCACAGGTCATGCCTACCTATGTAACTAAGAACATGCTTACTAGACACTCAATAGATATCAGCACATGGCCGAATACATATCTAGAGAAGCTTACATGATCTCAATCCTTCATCAAAGGCGATATTGAAAAGAAGGCAACTTGGCTCTTGATTAAGGAAATGAGGTGAGAGGGTTCAAATTCTTTTTGTTTTAACTTAGACAGAAATAGATGTTATTGTATGTCTCTGGGCTGCTTATAGTGTTGATGTGAAAAGGCTGGTGAACAAAACTAAGAAAAAGGCAGAAGTCAAGAAAAGCTTATAGCTAAGAACAGATCACCCGGGTCATGCCAGAGAACAGTAAGGTTAGGACCCTGACTTTGACAGTCCAGCTTTGGACACTTTCTGCCATTTTTACTGCTAGCTCTTAAATCTGCTACAGCCTCGGAGAATATGTGTGTCCTGTTGCTACTTCTTTGAGTACTTCCACGTGAGACAAAATTCCCTAAGCAGGAGCATCGGACTGGCTATATCTGGGCCCCATGCTTCCTACCAAAGAGCTGGGCTAAGGGATGTCTGCCCACTTTAGGCCCAATGGGAACTGGAGACTTGCCTGCCTACAAGACCTAAGTGATGGGGGATCTCACCATGTAGGAAGATAGCCCCCAAACCTGGCAAACATCTAGCAAACACCCAAGCCTCAGTTTTCTCACCTGTACAGTGGAAATATCCTTTGTCACTTATTATCTTTTGCTGTGATATTTTAACCTAATATACTTTTTATTCTTTTCTATTGCTATGAGAACTAAATTAACTAATGTATGTGAACTACAATAAATCTTAGTTGTTAATGGGTTCAAATTCTGACACAGACACCTATGGAAAGATTCCTGCTCTCCCATGGACCAGCTGTGTGCCCTGAGAAAGGTGTGGTCTCTCTCTCTCTCTCTCTCTTTCTCCCTTGTTCTCACTCTTGCTGTTGATCTCGCTCTCCCTCTCTTGTTCTCATTCTTACCATATTTAAAAGCTTTGCATTAGTCACGTCTCTCAGCTGATGGCATATTATTAGCATTGGTCCTTATAAGGCTCTTCTGTGTCATTCATTCATTCATTCATTCTTTCATTCACTCATCACTTCACTTCAGTATCTCCCTCCCATTTGCCTACTCAGCTTATAGGTACCCATTCAAACTTGTTTAAGCTGAATCTTTTTGTTTACACATGTTTTTGCAAAATTAGTACTGTTGAGCATGCATTGCATTTTTACCTGATATAGAGATCTAGCTATCATCTATCCAATACAGGTGGCTAGTACATGAAAACACATGTAGTCACAGGTAGATCAATGTTATTTTTTTCTGAATTAACCTTTCTTCATTTTACATGAAGGATTTAAGAGCCGTCTGTGTTGCTTTCTTATCCTCACATTTTGCCTTTTGCTCCGCCCAGTAATGGACAGACTGATGCAGTGAGCATCATTATACATGGCTCCTCTGGACCTGTGTGAGAATTTTGAGACCCTACACCCAGGCACTGAACTGCTGGCACACCACTAACCACATGGCAAGTGATCTGTAAGACACCATCTTTCTGCGGCCAGGTCACAGCCTACAGATGGTGACGCGCCGTGGCGGCCCTCAGCCTGGCAGAACTTTCAGCAACCTAGTGATCTTAGCCAGCGATTCTCAAACTTTCCTGAGCATCAAGATCACCTTGAGGGTTTGTTAAAAGATGTTCTAGCACCCTCCCCCAGTGTTTCTGGTTTAGTAGTTCTGACATGGAGTCTGAAAATGTATATGTGCCACAACTTCAGGTGCAGCCGCTACTGCGGGGTCGGGGTCCCTAGTTGGATAGGCTGTGCTCAGTGCAAGGGTCGAGGAGGAGAGGTGTGCTTGAGGCATCACAGTGGCTGTGGCATGAGCAGATGGCCACGGCTCGGGGCTGGTCAGTGGCAGAACCAGCCCATCTTCAGCGTACCAGCAAAGCAAAAGTAACAAACAAGAGAGCATCTTTAGTGGCAGATATTTGAAACTTCCAGAAGTGCATCCTTTGCTTACTCTTCCTTAGTCTCTCTCCCTTCCTCGTTCCTTCCTCATGCTGGCAATTGCTTTTCCAATATTTGCTGCAGCGCCCGCTTCTACGCATTTGACAGTGAGTGGATTACTTTTACAGCAGGTGTTGTTTGGCTCGGCCACATATCAGGTCAAGGGGGCTGATCGTGGCTTATGTGCAATCAGAAGTTTTCCACCACAGTTGTAATCCACTCCAGTGTGTGTGTGTGTGTGTGTGTGTGTGTGTGTGTGTGTGTGTTGCCTTTGGATTGCTGGCTCTGGTGCTTATTAACTAGACCAGGCATGAGTTTTAATATCACTCATAGCCCTTTGGCAGCTATCAGTGTGACTGTTGGCCATTCATTGGGCATTTTTTCTGATAAGATTTATCTTAATAATGGAGAATGTATCATTTGATCTGTTTTAAATCAAGGCTTGCCAGTCATTTGGCAATGTGCTCCACTTGATTGAGAGGTGTTTTATTTTTGTGTTTGTTGTGTTTTTGCTCATTCAACTTCTTATAAATCTGGATGTTCTTAAAATATTTTTTTAACTTGAGAGAGAGAGCATAAGCCAAGGACAGGGGCAGAGAGAGAGAGAGAAAGAGAGAGAGAGAATCCTAACAAGGCTCCACACTCAGCATGAAGCCTGACATGGGGCTCAGTCCCGTGACCCCTGGGATTATGACCTGAGCCAAAATCAAGGGTTGGATGCCCAGCTGACTGAGCCACCCCGGTGCCCCTAGACATGTTTCTTTTGGAAAGAACAGGTGCATTTTCTTCATCTTCGGCATAACTCATAACATTTGCACAATTTAGCACAAATAATTCCTTGAGAGCTGGGATAATTATGCTCTTACAGCCTCAGCTCACAGCCTGGCACACAGCAGATGCTCAGCCAATGCTTCTTCAGTGGATGAGTGGATAATTTAATGGACAGATAAATGCTGATGAACTGTTTTTGAGTATTTGGCAAGTCTTCTATTAGGTCATTACTATTTTTTACAGTTCCTTTTTTTTTTTTTTTTTTTTTTTTCTTTTTTTTA
>NW_027532250.1:2643084-2667142 GCF_008692635.1 Crocuta crocuta
GGGTCATTTCTTTTTTTTAAGTTTTCTTTTTTTTTTTTTTTTTTTATAATTTGTCAATTGAAATGGCCATCCATTGCCTTCTAGCTTGAGACTCTGAGAACTAGTACATCGTAGGCAAATTATATGCCTGAGAGCTTTTTCCACTTAAGAGTTTAGCTAAAATTAAAGGATTGTGCCTAGAAATAAACCCAGCTCTAGTGAATTCCCAATTAAATGCCTGAAATCTCTTTGGTAAGTAGGTGGCAGATAAACAAATGCATATAAAAAGAATTCCAATTATCTACAATGGTTAAAAATGAGATACTCTGTTTTAAGTTCCCTTTCTCATTATTACAATGTTATTATTAAGTTAGTTTTCTCATTAATAGAGAGTTACATATCCCATGCTGTATTTTCCAGTTTGCATTTGATAATTTTTATTTTTAGGTCTGATTATAAAAAGCAATCAAAGCCCATTGTTGAAATGTTGGGAAAAAGTAAAAGAACAATGTAAAAGAAAAATACCTACACCACCCAGATAATACCTCTGTTAATTTCTTGGTAAACTTTTTATAAATATATGAGTACATTTAAAATTCTCTCTGTATGGATATAACATTATACTCTTCAGAGTACGTTGTATTTTGAGCTTTGCTTTTAGTTTTTTTGGCATTATATAAAAATTATTTCCCCATGCCAAAAAGTACTATTTGAAGTTGGCTTTATTTTCATGGCTGTACAAAATGACATCACAGGGATATATCAGCATTTATTTACCTTGTGTCCCATTCTGTGGCACGTAGGTTGAGAGTCATTGCATATGTGCATGTCTTTGTCTTCCTCACTCCCAGTTTAATAAGAATAGATTCTTACATGTGGAGCAAGGAGGTGAAGGTTGACACTATCTTAAAGCATTTGATGAATGTCAATACACTCACCAGAAAGTGCTTTTAATGTTGACCAGCACCAGCAATGTACGAATGCCCTCACTGTATTATATTGTCATTGCTAAATATTACTATGTTATTAAAATGACTTCCAACAATTTAATGGATTAAGTTTTATAGGCTTCCAGTGCTTAAAACAGAATGCCTTCGGGTGCCTGGTTGGTTCAGTCGGTTAAGCGTCTGACTTCGGCTCAGGTCATGATCTCACAGTTTGTGGGTTCAAGCCCTGCATCGGGCTCTGTGCTGACAGTCAGCTCAGAGCCTGGAGCCTGTTTTGGATTCTGTGTCTCCCTCTCTCTCTGACCCTCCCCTGTTCACAGTCTCTCTCTCTCTCTCTCTCTCAGAAATAAAAAATAAATAAAATAAAACAGAATGCCCTATAAAATAAAATACGTCCAATTAGCTTGAAAGCCAGAGATATTGTTCTACAACACAGTAGTAGGTGAAGATGTGATGGGACCTTAGAAGGAATAGATTCTTTATCACATGGCTACATTTTGACTGTTTTTCAGATTAATGATCCTTATTTCTCTATTTTTAATTTTTTTAGAAAAATAAGGGATAGAATACCTTCCTATTGATATGGTTCTTTCCTGTGACCCATCATCCTATCCATTTTTATAGAAGATTTTTTGTTTCTCTTCAGATTTGTATGCAAGACCTATGTCTACTCAAAACACAGAAACCAGGCCATCTGGGTTTTATTATGGGTTTGTGGCATCCAGTAAAAATTGAACATCAGCATTTTAGAGTCATTTTTACCTTATTCATCAAAAAATGGAGGGCTTATTTTTCAATTGAATGTGTTGAAGTATGACTCCCTCAGAGTAGGGACCCAGTGTGGTTTTGTTCACAAGTATATAACCTTGCTCATTGAAGGTACTCGAAATACATCTGATGTACAGAGAGAAGCCCATGATCTTTCTGTACAGATGATAGAATATTGTAAGACATTCAGAGTCACATGGAAACTCTCTAAATTTAGAGGATATATTGCATCTGAGGGGTAATGAATAAAGTAGATGGGAGAGGTTCAAATTTCAGGTTTGCTTACAGGAAGTACTTTCCAGCAAGAGAGCTGATCTGCCCTTGCCTTGCCCTCTCTGCCATCCATTTCAGTTTCCTTCCAAGCAGAGGACAAGAAACATCAGCCACTGATGACTAGCCATTGGCCGTTTGGGGGCTTGCGTTCCATTTTTAGCTTAATGGGGCCACCACATTTTGGTACAGGCTCTTGGGAATCTGGCTGTTGCAGACTCTGCTGTATAACTTGTGACAATATGATCCTCTCACTTAATTTATTTTCTTGTCCTGGAGCAACCGAGGAGACTGGTGTGCTGGCTCCAGAGGGGAGTATCCATCTTTAAAGACTCGAGGAAAAGATATATTATCGGCATTATCATTTCCTCTCTCTCCTCCTTCTCTTTTTCTTATTTATATGTACTCTTCAGCATCACTTTACACATAAATTGCTTAGCAGCAATTGGTTGGATGTCATTGGGTAATTTTATTTATTCCATTCTTTTGACACTTCACTATTTTAAGCACCTTCTTACGAGGAGTAAGATCCTGAAACAAAACTACCCCATTTCCCCACTGAGAGTTACACGATAATAAAATCCTCAACCGAATGTAAATGCAATTACTACCATTATAAATGGCTTGATGAAGATGTACCTGGTGCTTTGAGATTGTTTAAAAGACTTCTTTGCCTCAGCTGGAAAAAAAAGGTAGAAAGGATCATTTCTGAGCAAAGGGAGCGTGTATAAAGGTCCTGAGTCATTGGGGGAAGTGAATGGCCTTGTGAGGCTTAGAGAGAAGGAAGATGGGCTCTACTGAGAGTGAACTGGTAGGCAGGTTTCTTCAAATCCTGTAGGCTATAGCAGGATTTTGGTCACTGGTGAAAAACCACTGAAGTATTTTCAGTACAGGATGATATCATTTGCTTTAAAAAATCTTTCTATTATAGACAATTTCAAGGATACAAAAATAGAAAAATATAATGCAACCCTATGCACCCATCCACTAATATTATTCAACTCAGAATCAATCATGTTTCCTCATAACCCGATCCACATTCCCCTGCTTCTCATCACATTTACTTTGAGGTAAACCCCATGACATCCTATCATTATATTGCTAAGCATATCTCTAAAAGTTAAGGACCCTGTTTCCAAAAATAACCACGAATACCTAAAAAACTCATTAATTTATATTTCTTAATATCATCAAATATCCAGTCCGTGTTCAAAGGTTCCCAGTTATATTGTGTGTGTGTGTGTGTGTGTGTGCATTTTCTTCAAATCAACATCCAACTAAGATTTATACATTGCAAGTATTGATATTTCTCTTAAGTCTCTTTTAATGTATGCATTCTTTTACCATCTCTAGTTCTATTCCTTGGAAATCATTTTTAAGGAGTTCATGTTATTTATGACATCACACTCCTCACTCTGTGAATGTTGCTGTTCAGTGCATCTCTTTGATGGCTTTAGCACATCCCTCTGCCCTCAGTATTTCCTGAAAATTGCCAGATCTTGAGAACCTTGTTCCTTTGCATATTCAGTTTCTGGCACATTGACTTCATAGGTGGTGTTCTGACCTTCAGAAGGCACGTAATTGTCTGTTTCCCCTTTTCACAGCCATTGATGATCATTATCTACTCCATGAGTTTACTGGAGTTTTAAAAACAGTGATGTGTGAATTCTACCATTCTTTCTTCATTCACTACTTGGGACATTTTAGAAATAGAAATTTCCTCATCAGTTCTCTGAGGGTTCTCTGAGATCCCGTCCACATAAGAGAAGTAGGGTAAATGCTTCCTTCATTCCCTGCACTTAACATTCTTAAACTAATGAATTGGTTCCTAAATCCCTGCAAAGATGAACAATGAAGATTTTTGTTTGTTTGATTTTTGTCTTTAGAATCCATATAAATTCATGGATTTAAGTTTATTTGCTTGTTTTAATTCATCGTACTTATTCTCTTTATTGATGCTCTCTGTAGACCAAAAGAGCAGTCAGTACTGTGCCTGAAGATTATTGAGGATTCCCACCTGAATCCTCAGTTGAGGACTGGAAGCAACATCAACTAGCAGGGTGTTGTATTAGGAGGAAAGACGTGGGGTGCCTGGTGGCTCCATTGGTTAAGCGTCCGACTTCAGCTCAGGTCATGATCTTACANAAAAAATTAAAAGGAGGAAAGACACATGCATGAAACCTGTTGGCTTGTCTCTATCAATTCATTCCTGAAATATTCATCTCATCCCTGTCAAAGAATCTAAGAATGGTCTGGCTCAAGAGAGAGGGGAGGTAGCACTAAGTGTGGAAAAATCATAGAACAAGGTCATTGTATTAGATTTTTATGATGTGTAACTTACTGCAAGCTTAGTGGCTTAAAAGTACACCCATTTTGTAAAAATCTTACAGTTTCCAGGCATCTGGGTACTCCTTAGCTTGACCCTCTATTCAGGGTCTTACCAGGCTGAAGTCAAGATTTTTGTCTATGGCTATATTCTTATCTGAGGCTCGGGGTCCTCTTCCAAGCTCACTGGATCATGGAAGAGTTTAATTCCTTGTAGTTTTATTACTGAAGCCCACAGCTACTAGAGGCTACCCACTGTCCACGCCATGTGCCTTCTTCACAAAATGCTAGTTTTCTTCTTCAAGGCCAACAAGAGAAGGTATTGCTTTTTTTTTTTTTAATGCTTTATTTCTGAGAGAGAGAGAGAGACAGCGTGAGCAGGGGTAGGTCAGAGAGAGAGGGAGACACAGAATCTGAAACAGGCTCGAGGCTCTGAGCTAGCTGTCATCACAGAGCCCAACGCGGGGCTCCAACCCACAAACCATGAGATCATGACCTGAGCCAAAGTCGGACGCTTAACTGGCTGAGCCACCCAGGTGCCCCCGAGAAGGTATTGCTTTGAATCTAGATGCTTTCTGAAAGAGATTGTCTTATTAGGTCAAGCCCACTGAGGATAATTTCCTTTTTCATTAAAGTCAACTGATTAGACTTTCAAATTCTATTTCCAGGGGTGCTTGGGTGGCTCAGTCAGCTAAGTGTCCTCGTCTTGATTTTGGCTTGGGTTCATGGGATCTTGAACTTTGTGGGATTGAGCCCTGTGTTGGCCTCTGTGCTGTCAGTGCAGAACCTGCTTGGGATTCTCTCTCTCTCCCTGTCTCTCTGACCCTCCCCTGCTCATGTGGGCTCTCTCTACCTCTCTCTCAAAATGAATGAAAAAATATTTTAAAAATAAAGAAATAGAATTTATCTCCAAAATCCTTGTACCTTTGCCATATAACAGAACTTAATCAAGGATATGACACCGTATCATATTCATAGGGGAGAGGATCAGACAAAAGCATGACTCTTGGGAGCCATCTTAGAATTTTGCCTACCTCAGGCATTTGTAGCTATGGAGGAGGAAAAAAAAACCCATTTACCTTCAAATGTTCTTAGGTGGCCTAAGAATTAAATTGACATGAGACACATTAGCAGGAGAAAATCAAATTTAATTCCCTACATCTGGGAACCTCATAGACATGAAAAGTTTAAAGACGGAAAGGTAAAATGGGGTATAAATGGCATTCCAAGTTAAGGAATGGGATAAGGGCCTGGGGCTTCAAAGGGGAGGAGGGCAATTCACAGGCAGTAAGAAGAAGCACAGATGTTTGGTAATTACATGCTTGCCTTGCCACACAGATGGGTCATTCAGGTAAAAGTTGTCTCTGGTAGTAACTCTTATTCTGAGAAAGACCCCGAATTTAGATTCTTCTAGGTAGCTAAGGGAGGGGCAACAGTTTCTTTTGAGCCTGCAGAATCTTGGTTGCCTTCAGCTCAAAAGAGCCCATGTGTCAAAGTGGCACATTTTGGGGAGACTTTGAGCTTTACCAATAATTCACCCTGTTGCTGGTTCCAAAACATGTCCCATCACTGAACCTCAGTTTCCCTGCCTGTACAATGAAAGAACTAAGCTAGATTATTTATAAGGCCCTTCCCTATTAGCATTTAAGGAGCTTACAAATCCGCTGTTCTCACAATTTAATGAACGTTGGCTCCAATGAGCTTAACATCCACACTTTTCCACAAAATAAAGACGGAGAGAGAAGTCCCTAAGTCAGCTGCTACAGAGAAACACTTGTAAATAATTAAATAAGCTCTGTGGCTTTGATGGGTGACTTTTACACAGATCATACACCAGTCATTGAGTTTAAAAGACTCGATGCACTTAAATTTAGATTTACAGAATCCATAAATTTGCCTTTTCAAGAGAAAATACTTATTTGAATAGGACGTGTTCATGTGTTCTCTTCAGTCCATTCTAAAAATAAAACTATGCAAACAAACCTCTTCATTGTTTTATAGAAATTGGAACAGATGCTATAGTGAGTAATTTTTAATAAGAGCAATAGCATAATTAGTAGGAAACCCAGTTGATAAAATATGTTTAATTTAAGCAATGGGTATGTTATTTTTAAAATAATCAGATTAAAGTTAAATACAGGACTTGGAATTATTTCTATGTATAATTTAGGGCTCTATAAAATAAGAAAATATAATATTCAAGCATTTACAATTGAATCCTGAGGAGACTGCCCGGATCTCATATCTATATCACACAGTGCAACCTCAACTCCCAACTTTTTTCCTTCTCTGCATTTAGCTGGTTAAGAAATGCCAACATCAAACAGCATGGCAGTGTCCAGGAGGGTAAAGGATGATTTGAGGGAGGTCATACAAATTGATCTAAGACAGTTTGGTCAATTTTTTTTTAAAAGATACTTGTCGGTAGTTGTCAATAGTTGGAGATAGGAAACAACTGTTAAGTCCCTCCACAACTTTGATCCAGAGAGGTGTTAAAATGAAAGCAGTTTCAGCCTGAATATGCAGTGGACCCTTGAACAATATGGGTATGAACTGTGCAGAATCACTTCTAGGTGGATTCTTTGCATAAGTACGGTACAGTACATAAGTGTATTGTCTCTTTCTTACTATTTTCTTAATGACATTTTCTTTTCTCTGGCTTACTTCATTGTGAGAATCCAGTATATAATGCATGTAACACACAGAATATGTGCTCATTGACTGTTTATGTTGTCGGTAAGGCTTCTGGCCAACAGTAGGCTAGCCTAGAGTAAGTTTTTAGGGACTCATAAGGTATAAGGTGCCCTTACCTCCCACTATTCAAGAATCAGGTGTAATTCTTATTAGTGAAGCAGACCCAAAAAGAGGCCTATAACCTGTTCTGGAAACTCAGCAAAGCCCCTGCTTTCTCCTCCTAGACCAGGGTTTCTCATCCTTGGCACTATTGACATTGTTAATGAGATAATCCTTACTTGGTGCTCATCCTGTGCATTGTGGGATGTTTAGCCTCTTTCCTGGCCTTTACCTACTGGATGCCAACCCCTTCCCCAGGTCCCTTCCCCAAGTTGTGACAACCCAGACACTATAGATAGTAGGAGGTCAGTGAACACTTGCAGAAAGAATAAATGATGTGGAAAGTTTGGAAAGAACAGCTGGGCATGGAGGGAAGGCTGGGTATGGAAATAAGCAGTCATGCTCTGTGATATTTGGGGTTTTTAAGAAATACAAGTATTTGGTCATTCAGATGATCAAAATATATTTCTCACATGTATTTGGTCTTCATCCATGGTTCCCGGCTTACAGCTCCCTAAACCCTTGGAATTTCTCCGAGCACAAGAGCCATGGAGCCCCTTCTGTTTGGTTTCTTGTCCTTGGTTTCTGAAAATACTTCAGAGCCATAAAGGTGAAATGGGTGTCTATTATTTATAGCAAGCCCCTTTCTACCACAACTGGGTTTATATGATGAGGTGACTTTCAAAGAGCACCTAAGGGTGGGAGCTGGTTGCCAGGGGATCCGGCCATAAAGAGATGGTTGGAACTTTCAGTCTCACCCCCAGATTTTCTGGGAGAGGAGAGCGGCTACAGAGTGTCAGTTGCCAATGTCCAGTGAGTTAATCAGTCATGCCTATGTAATGAAGCCTCCATAAAAAGCAGAAGGAGGGAGTTGGAAGAGCTTCTACGTGCCATTGTGCTGGACCCCATGCTCCATAAGGACAGAAGCTCCTTTGTTCGGGACCTTGCCCTATGTGTCTCTTCACCTGACTGTTGATTTATATTCTTTAATATGCCTTGTAGTACATTGGTAATCTAGTGAGTAAGTGGGGTTCCTGAGATCTGTGAGTGATTCTAGCAAATTAATCAAGCCCAAGGATGGAGTCATAGGAACCCTTGATTTCTAGTCAGTGCATCAGAGATACAGGTGACAACCTGAACTTGGAGTTGGCATTCTGAGTGGGGGTGGGGGTGTTGTTCAAACCTCCAGTTTGTAGCTCATGGGTCAGAATTGCAGGTGACAATATGGGGCTTGTGATGAGTTTTTGAAGCCGAGGGCAATCTTCTGGGGCTGAGCCCTTAACCTGTGGAGTCTGATGCTGTCCCAGGATAGATAGGAGAAGAATTGAGTTGAATTCTCAGACAACCTCCAGTATCCATGAAATGCTTGTTGATGTGGGGTAGCCTAAACACACACACACACACACACACACACACACACACACACACACACACACACAGGAATTAAGTCCAGGAGCCCCAAAGTTACTGTAAAATACAAATAAAGGATCTACATGCACTGCCCAGAAATTCAACAGCCATGAAGCAGATGGTCCTGAAGAATGATCACCCGAAATATGAATGAGTGTGTCTGTGTTTTGGAAGTGAACACACGTCAATCCAGGGTGTTTAGGCAGATGCCCATTCTGAGTTCTTGTATCAGCATTCAGGAAGCATATATGCTAAACTAACCCAAAGGCTGTTTATTTCTCTAGTCTTCATACCTTGGTAGTTTCTATTCATATGCAATAAGAATTTCTAAAAGAGCTTAGGTCTAAAACTCATTCCCTAGGAGAAATATTTCCTACAATCGTCTCTTATTGAATATAGACTTTCCTGAGTATTTTTAGAAGTTGTTTTGTAGATTGCTGTAGGGAATTTGAATGTAGAATGGGCACAGTATTTGAAAACAACTTAAATCAGGATGAATTCTGACAGCGCTAAGAATCAGCTGATCTTTAATATCCTATTCTCCTCAAAGTGTTCATTGGTGGAACTCAGCCTTCCCACAGCATTGACTATGGGTCACCTCTGTTGATTGTCAAATGTTACTAAACGGTCAGTCTACAGAAGCCAGTCAGTGATGAATTTGCTACTCACTATTTGTCCTTGACACTTTTTTAAAAAATTAATTTAAAAAAATATACTCACAAGGTGCATAGCATTGTCTCTACCTTCCTTCATGGATAGATGAATTGTTACTATTTGTATCACTTGAAATTAAAGGAAGTAACATTAAGTTGATGAATACAATCAAGATAATACATTAAGATGAACTAACAGCTATTCCAAATGTGAACCCTGAATGAGCTATAATCTGTTTCAATTGAGTTCAGCAAATATTCATTGTCACTTCTCAAAATTCTCCGCTGAATTCAGCCTGAAATCAGTGGAGAATAAATTGAACCCAGGAGAAGTTACTTCTGGGGAACAACAGAAACTACCAGGGGAGTATCTGAAATTCCTTTGAACCCTCTGGCTTTATCTTTGGTATGCCTAGGGATTTTATTCTATTCTGGAACAATGTCATGTATTTATAATAGTTAAGATGTTTACCCCCCCCCAAAAAAAAGCCATGTTGATATTTCAGGAGTACCTTACATGTTGATAACGTTTTGAGAATCCT
This sequence comes from Crocuta crocuta, assembly GCF_008692635.1. NCBI lineage: Eukaryota > Metazoa > Chordata > Mammalia > Carnivora > Hyaenidae > Crocuta > Crocuta crocuta. The sequence continues at coordinate 2,652,772 of NW_027532250.1, forward strand.
CGTATCTTTTGTTCACACCCCTGCCCCATATATCTCACTGAGGGTGCCTAGGGACACAAGGAGTGTGCTGAGGGGCAACAAAAATACTAAGAATCCAAAGTCTTCCCCCCAAGGTGCTTAAGTCTGATTTGATACTCACAGCTAATTATGACCATATGCCTAGGTCCTGAGGTCAAGGACTGAGATGTATGTCAGCTCATTTAGTTAATGTTTATAATAATTCTGTAAGGTATCATGATGATGATAATAACTGTTTTTTTTTTTTTAAACTGCCTCATACTCTGTCCACCAAGCCAGAAAGCAGTCAAACCAGATATTCTGAATGCAGGGGCCTCTCCTACATACTGGGCCCCTTATCCTCAAAATCCAGGGAAAATGAGAGAATTCATATAGTTACAGGAAAAACATTATAACATATTGATTTTCTAAATCTCATTTTAAATACCAAAGAACAATATTCTAATTGTGGAATGTATGAATTCTAAGTGTGCTGTTTAATGACATATGGCAAATTCATACATTTATCCGATTCATACACTCTGTGACCTGGACCATTGTCCTCCTCTCCAGAAATGTTCTTTTCTGATGGCATTCTTCTTGGCCAGCCTCGAGACCCCAGTAAAACATCTGCTGTTCTGAATTCTACCACAATAGATTAGCTTGGCCTGTTCAAACATTACTTATAAATGGATTCTTACAGGGGCGCCTGGGTGGTTTAGTCGGTTAAGTGTCCGACTTTCGCTTAGGTCATGATCTCGCGGTTCGTGGGTTCGAGCCCCGCGTCGGGCTCTGTGCTGACTGCCAGCTCAGAGCCTGGAGCCTGTTTCAGTCTGTGACTCCCTCTCTCTCTGACCCTCCCCTGCTCACGCTGTCTCTCTCTCTCCTAGAAATAAATAAAACATTAAAAAAAATTTTTAAAAATGGATTCTTACAGTATACACCCCATTCCTCTGGCTTCTTCTTCTCAGCATAAAGGTTTTGAGATCTGTCTGTGTTGTTTTGGGTGCCAGTAATTCATTAATTTTTATTGCTGTGTTCATACTTGCCTCCTCTTCTATTTCTTTACAATTAAGGAAGAATTTTTATCTGCCTGTGGGATTTAAAGCCATAAAAGGGGACTCAATTGGAAGGAGTCCACAAGTCTTCAAGGCCTGCATGCTACAGGTGTCTGTTACTGGCCTGCCTGGTCCATTCCTGCGCACACTCCTGCTGGCTCTGCTCCCTGACCCTGAGCATTTGGCCACAGAAATGGTGGGCGAAAGATCCATGCGTAAGCTAAGGATATGTGCTAGTCTGGACCCAAGAGAAGTTAACTACCTCTGAGATTCTCTGACACTAAAGAAAAGCTCATATTTTACAGCCAGCAATGGAATCCATTAAGTCCATGTTTGGAAAATGGATATACAAGGGGAACAAATGACCCAAACAAACAATCCCCTGGAATTGTGTTTAGGTCCTGTGGGTTCTGGGTTCTTGCTCTAGTTGTCTGGGACCCAGAACCATCTGGCTGCCTCCCTGTTCCATACCTACTTCCTACAATCTCCTAAGATGGAGGGGAACAAGGATGAACAAGAGTTTTCGGGACAGTGTGGGAAGCTGTGGGCATCCACAGTGGCTCAGAAGTCAGAAGTCGAGGTTTGGAGCACAATAATTAAGCTAAAGGTAATGTGGTAGAGTAGTGGGCAATGATACTATGCAGATAAATTGGGTTCAAATTAGAGAATTCTTGAAAGCCATAGTGAAGAGTTTATACTTAATTTCGTAGACCCTGGGGATCCATGTTGAGCACAGAGTCAAAGAGCCCTTGAGGACAAATAGTTTGGCCAGAAACTGTTATGAACAGTGAAAGTAAGCAAACACGGTCTTAGAGCCTGAGCTATGGCAGCACAGATACATAGGAAGGCAGGTGTGATTTCACTTCCTGTGAGAAGAATTTCTTGTGTTCTTTTTCCTCATGCTGTACGTGTGTGTGTGTGTATGTGTATGTGTGTGTGAGTGTGTGTAATGGACCTAAAACAAGTTGCTCTACAGCTTTGATGCATAATTAACCGCACTGTGTTCAAATCTTTAAGTTTGTTATGCTCTAGACCTTAAGCCAAGACACAAATAAACCTAATTAGGCTAGTAATAACTTTGGATTAAATTAAATTAACTATTAAAAGAACATAATTTATACATAGTCAGCATTGTTTGATTCTTGTAAAGAAAACCCTGAAATGGTAACTTAATATTAAAACCTGAGAGAAAACAAATCTCCATAATATAATCAAATAGCTTTTACTTTGAGAGCTGGGTAAGTTGCAGGTAGTGGATTTGTTCTAGAAACAAACTGTGCTAACATTTTTTCAAATCCGTGCATGAGAATAAGGAAAAAGTCAGTTTCTTAGTTTGGAGGCAACAAGCGTGCTTAGTAATAAACTTAATTAAGAAACTAATACCCTTCACTTTTGTCTCTCCAGGAGACGGAAGAAAGATATGGGAAAAAGTAAAAGTAGATATTTCACACTAGAGATGATCATGATATATAAGAAGAGTGAGTGAAATTTTAAGGAAAAAAATAACCAAGACTGTTTTCCATGTTTGCTTATTTTTTTTTTTCCTGTTCTACTTTTAACTTTGTTCTGAATCTGCCTCTAGAATGATGGGAACTTGAAATGAAACATCAGTTATAATTGTCATCAGCATAATTGTCACTATTATCTTCCACATGTGAGTGTTTTTTTTCATGTTCTTTGTAACAAAAGGTGCATGGTTCACATGTAAATATAAATATGTACATGGCAAAACTGCTAATAAGACAAGATAATATATAGTATAAATACCTAACATCTTCTATAGATAACAATGGACACTGTAGATTGTATTTCCTCAGCAGGATTGAATAAAAACAGCGACCAAAGACCATAAGAAACAATATCATCTCTAGGAGTCAAAACTCCACAGGTTTTAATAAAACATCCATCTCTGATGTATGAGGCTTATGTAAGATCTAAGTTAAGAAGTTTCATCAGTGCTTTTTATAATAGGCTGTTTTTCTTTATGGTCAAGAAGCAGTGCAGAGTGTTGCTTTGATGTCAGGCTGACTTTAGCATGAGTCCTGGCCGGCCGGTGTTCAGCAAGTGCTTTATCTTTCTGAGATTTTGCTCGTTTGTGAACTAAGAATACTAATGGTACCATCAGGTCTACTTTATGGGATTTTTGTGATAGATAAACGAGATCGTGAAAAATAAGTAAAATGTCTGGTACCCAGTAAGCCCTAAATAAGTATTTATTATGCTTATCATCCTCATCACAAGAATTTGTTAGTGTCAATCTTTGTTAGGTGTTAGAGGTTTAGAAAGAGATTTCATTGCCATAGGGTAATGTCCAGTTAGACAGGGCCCTGGGATATTTGAGCTCAGATCTAACTTATCCACAGGCATTTAGATTTGTCCAGCTTTTTTACTACAACAAATAATGTCATAATGAATATGCGTGTAAATATTTTAATATATCTTGAGGCATATTTCTATACGATAGTTTTATGATATCAGTATTTGGGAACTAAATATTTATCACCATTATATTAGTCATTTTTCTTTAGTTTATGTGCAAATGAGGAACTCATATTAAACTAGCTTAAACTGAAATATTTATATACATGTCTCTGTATCAGTTACCACACTGTTAAAGTACTGGGCCTGTTATGTAGTATATAGTGATTCTGGAAGGTAAGTCTTTTCTCTTTTTTATCATAATAATTTTTCTACTTCACCTGTATTTACTCTTTCAGATAAAATTTAGGAGTAGCCTCTTCAATTCTAGAACACATAGCATTGGGGCTTTAGGGGAATTTTATGGAATTGAGATCAACAAGATTAATTATTAATTTTGGAAGATTAACTAAATTTGCAGTATTGGATTTCAGTAAAGCTTTATGCTTTCTTCTTATAGCCTTGGATTTTAAAAAGTTATTCCTAGATATTTGATACGTAAATATAATCTCCTCCATAATAAACTTTGATTGGTTAATATGAGTATATAGGAAAGAAAATTGTTTTTAAATACTATTAACCCTTGAGTCGAAACAATATAAAACAATAAAAATACCTATCAGTTGAAATTTACAGTGTCTAAGTATATTGAGTGTCTCATTTTATCTTCACAGACATGTTTCAGATAGAATGAATTACTTTTACTTTTATATTTTACTAATAAAAGGGGTGAAGCTTAGAGAGGTTGTAAAGTGCCCACAGTTGCCCAGCCAGTGGCTAGGGTGCGGACCATGTTGGGTTTCTTTTTTTTTGAATATGCTTTTTTTTTTTTTGTCTACCTCAATTTCTTTTAATGCNTCAAGAATCTCATAAAATGGAAACATTCAGTGTGTAATCTTTTGATATTGTTTTTTTTTTTTTTTCTACCTCAATTCATTTTAATGCATGAATATATCACTAAATTGGATCCTAGTATGTAACAGCTGGAATCTAACACACTGATTCTATATGATATATGATTCTATATGATATATAACTGCTTTATATATATCTTTCTATGCCATCAATGGAAATTCACATCATCATATATAAATTTTCATTATAATGTGATTTTTATGTATGTCCGTATGTGCATATAGTTGTAATGTTACTTATAAGTGAATTTAATTACACATTCAACTATTTATCAATATAGGGACTTAGTCTTTTTCATTATTATATACAAAGCTGTAATGAAATAAAATAAACATCTTTGCAATTATTTCCTTAGTATTACTTTCTTTTTTTTGGGCAGTATTTTTTAAAAAATTATTTAAACCTAAGCTAGTTAACATATAATGTAGTAGTTGTTTCAGGAATAGAATTTAGTGATTCATCACTTACATATAACACCCATTGCTCATTCCAACAAGTGCTCTCCTTCACGCCCATCGCCCTTTTACCACCCATTCCCCCACCCAGCACCGTGCCAGCAACCCTCAGTTTATTCTCTGTATTTAAGAGCCTCCCATGATTTGCCTCCCGGACCATGTTTTTAAGCACCGGTCTATGTTATCTCCTTTTATTTAGATAAAAAAAAAACAAAACATAATTTCTAAGAAATTTAACTAGATTAGCATGCATTAACTGAAATTTACAAACTGAAACTTTATTCTTATAGGTGACTAATCTCATCAATTAAGGTTTTCACCTTGTCACTCTTTTTTTTTTTAAATTTTTTTTTTTTAATGTTTTATTTATTTTTAGGAGAGAGAGAGAGACAGCGTGAGCAGGGGAGGGTCAGAGAGAGAGGGAGTCACAGGCTGAAACAGGCTCCAGGCTCCGAGCTGGCAGTCAGCACAGAGCCCGACGCGGGGCCCGAACCCACGAACCGCGAGATCATGACCTAAGCGAAAGTCGGATGCTTAACCGACTAAGCCACCCAGGCGCCCCATCACCTTGTCACTCTTGAGAGAACATTACCACCATTGTTTTGGGGGTGTGGGCAGGACCCAGCACCTCCCGTCAACCACGGGCGAAATGGGGATTACTAGACTCTAATTTAGCTGCCATTTTGAAATCTCATAGTTAAAAATAACTCTCTTCCAAAACCCATAGTCCCTGCAGTAAGTGTTGGTTTTATTCAAAGAAAAATGTTTCTATGCAGAAATGCATCAACAACTGGTTGAAGTGTATGGTGGAGAATATGTTAAGTCAGTGGTGTGTATGGAGCCGTGTGTAGAATTTTAAAGGAAACACAGCAGAGGACCCAGAGAATACTTCATCTGTGGAAAGATGAGTTACAGCAACTCTGTGAGAAGATTAAAAACAATGTTACTCCTGTTACAGCTAATCCAGTTTTCTGAGGTGCTCTATATGATCCTAAGTATTATATTTCACACAGAGTCACTATTCCTATTTGAACCATCTGGTATTTCCTTGAGCTAAGAGTTGTAAAAGGCTTCTGGGCCCTATCTCGGATCTGGGCTCCGATGTCTGGCAAATGACTCCCAAGCTAATGTTTAAAACCTACTGGCCTTAGAACTGTTAGCTCGACCTAGACTGGTAAACAGTCGTGGCACTCGATTGCTACTTACATAGATAGTGCTCAAATTCTCTGCTGAAACAGCTCTTTTTTCTTTCTGGAAAAACGTCTCACTCCTGAGTCAACTTTTCACATTTTATTATGCATGGTTTAAGTATAAGAGCCCAGGACGAGGGAAATTTTCTTTTTAATTTTTAATTTTATTTTAGAGAGACAGCACAAACAGGGAGAGGGGCAGAGGGAGAGAGAATCCTAAGCAGCCTCCACGCTCAGCCAGGAACCTGATGTGGGGCTTGATCCCACGGACCTGAGCTGAAATCAAGAGTCGGACACTCAACCGAGTTAGTGGGTCACTAACTCCCGACTAATCTTGCTTCCGTTCAGGATGCTCCACCCTGCACACATGCGAGCCAGTCTCCCAACTGCAGCCACGGTGATCTTTTCAAAAGGTAGCCTTTTGGAAACTATGTCATGACTTCCTATTGCTCTCAGGCCAAAGATCAAAATCCTTAATCTGGTCTATTAATCACTGCTTGCTCTAGCAACTGCCAAGTTCTCTGACTTTATTTTTTAACATCCATACACTTACTGCCAGCCTTGCTCTGGTCCTTCATCCCTCCACCTGCTAAACTAGTAGTATCCTTATGATCTTCACCTAAAAATCACTTCTTGGGGAAGCCCAAGGCAGAGATAAACTCTGTTTTGTTGTGTACTATCAAAGAGACAAATTCTTTCTTTGCAGTGACTTACATCGGCATGTGTTTAAATATTTATTCGTGTATTAAGTTTTATTAATAGCTGTCTTTTGTGCTGCACTATAAAACAACATCTCTTTTGAAAATATTATATCCTAGCACCTAGCCATGTAAGTCCCTTAATGCATGTTGATTAAAAGAATAAATAAATCTTCTTCCACCCAAATAAAAATACCTTATTTTCCCCCCGACATTACTTTCTTTGAAAAATAGTTTGTCCCAGTTGAATTTCAATGTATCTGGAATCCTTAGGTTAATTTCCGCCATAAAATGTCTTTCATTGTATCTCCTTGTGGAGATAAAACTAAATTCAGATAATTTCATCTTCAAAGGCCTGACCTCATCATTGGTTTTCTTCCTCCAGTGGTTACAAAAGTAACGGTATTTCTAATTTCCAGCGCTCTGTGCACATCTTTCATATTTTAAAAATTCAGAGAATTTAATTGACTCCTCATGTTTGCATGCACGCACCTGTCTCTCTCTCTCTCTCTCTCTCTCAGAGCCAGAGTACTTCCTGTCCCATTCCTTAATGGGAATACTCACAGCAAGCTGATATTGAATAAATATTTTACGGAGCTGCCTGCAACCACTGTCCCATTTCTGATATGCAGTTAGGCTCCACACGTGGCCAGAATACAAACCCTGAAGGGCTCCCTGGCAAAGCACATCTGTGACCATCCGTGGCAACCCAAGATGTTTCATCCTCTGCCTGCCTCTGGACATACAGAACACAGCGGCAAAGGGAAGCTGTTGTATGGCCCTTGGCACACCTGTTAGCAAAGGCCACAAACAACCTGGCCTGGGGGAGTGCTGTTGGAATAAAACACACTGGAACACGGAGAGCTTCTGTTGCAAGTGGATATTTTTTTTGCTCAGTCTGTTCTGCGGAGCAGAGAGTCAAGCATGGGAAAGGGGGAAAAAAAAAGCACAGCCCCAAAGATCTGGGTGTAGATCCCCAGCTGGCAAATTCATTAAACTCACTGTAATGTACGATTTTCATCTGTAAAATGGAAGTGGGATTTTTTTTTTTTTTTCAGTTTCCTTCTTCCCTTCCTTATCAAAGAAAAGTTGCCCTGGGAAGAGCTAAACAGGCAAAGGAAGACTTGATTCAAGGCTGTTTTGATAGGGCATAGAGAATGAACGCAATTCCATTGAAACAGAAGGAAGAGTTTTTTGTTTTTTTTTAATAGTTTATTGTCAAATTAGTTTCCACATAACACTCAGTGCTCATCCCCACAAGTGTCCTCCTCCATGCCCNTCGTCATTTTAGTTAGCTCAGAAGGAAGAGTTTTTAAGTGCTGGGGTGAAGTAGTGGTGCATTCAGGGCGAGGCTGGGCAATGAGATGAAGCCATCTGTGTTTGCTGGTTGGTGCTTATCCAAGTAGGCTCCTGCTGTCCCACAGAGACTGGGATAGATAGGGGCCCTTCCTTCCGTCTTCCCTCCCTCCGTCCCTCCTTCCTTCCTTCCTTCCTTCCTTCCTTCCTTCCTTCCTTCCTTTCTTTCTTTCTTTTCTTTCTTCTGGTAAGAACAATAAATATGAGATATCCTAAAACGTTAAGTGTGTAAAAGAGCATTGCTAACTATAGGCAAAATGTTGTACATCAGATATGTAGAAATTACTCATCTTGCATAACTGAAACTTTATACTTAAAACCTTATACTGAACAGCAACCCTCCACTTCTCTCTCCCCCCAGCCCCTGGCTACCACCATTCTACCCTCTGCTTCCATGACTTTGACTGTCCTAGATACCTCCTCTAAGTGGAATCATGCAATATTTGTTCTTCTGTGACTGGTTTATCCCACTCAGCCCATCATTCTCAATGATTGCATTTCAAAGGAATGGCTTCCAGGTCCTTGAGAAAGCCATCCCTGGCATGTAAAACTGGCAAGAGGCTGGGAGATGATTTACATCTCAAAGGGACGGAGACAGAATTTATAATTGCAAGTGTTCTAAAATAAATTCTCTTAAAAACATGGGAGATATTTGAGGGGGACTGTGTTTGGGAAGAAAAGACTCAAGTTTAGTCAATATGAGGAGACACATAGAGAGGCCATCTGGATCTCTCTCCTTCCTCCCTCCCTTCTTTCTTTCATTAAAAAACCCAAACAATATTTATTGGGACACCTGGGTGGCTCAGTCAGTTAAGCATCTGACTCTTGATCTCGGCTCAAGTCATGATCTCGTGGTTCGTGGGATCAAGCCCCACATTGGGTTCTGCGCTGACAGCATGGAGCCTGCTTGGGATGCTCTCTTTCTCTCTCTCTGCCCCTCCCCTGATTTCTCTCTCTCTCTCTCAAAATAAATAAAACAAACTTTAAAAAACCCAAATAATATTTGTTGTAACAGAATTAGACCTTGTTAAATGATAGTTTTATTTTATTATTTATTTCCCCATTTTTATGGAGATATAATTGACATACAATACTGTATGTCTTAAGGTGTCCAACATAACTATTTGATATGTGTACCTATTGTGAAATGATCACCATGGTAAGGTTAGTGAGCATCCATCACCTCCCTTAGTTACATTTCTTGTGATGAGAACTTTTAAGATTTACTTTCTTAGCAACTTTCAAACATACAATATGGCACCGTTAACTACAGTGATTATGCTGCATGGTACCACCCAAAACTTACTTATTTTATAACTGGAAGTTTGTATCTTTTGACCACCTTCAACCATTTTTCCCAGCTCCCAACTCCCACCTCTGGCAACCACCAATCTGTTCTTTGTTCCCACAAGTTCAGTTTTGTTTTGGTTTGTTTTGTTCGATTCCATGTGAAAGAATAGTATTAGAAAGATACAATCATGATTTTCATACAGATAAGAAAGTATGCATATTAAAAACTTGATTGAGCCCATTAATTAAATGAGGGAACCAGGCAGATGTTATAACTGATTTAAAGGAAAATAGAAATACCAGGCATTTATAGATCAGGAATTTTGAAACAAGGGTGCAAATGGAGGTCACACTTGATTTTTCAGTAGTAGGATGTCATTGGACGTTTACTGGACATAGTTTGCATGTCTATACATGGGAATTATTTTGCACTACTATCCGTTATTTTCAACCTACAGATGTGTAAATAATTCCCATAGATTCAGAATTAGGTAACTCAGATGTATTTGCTGTAGACATTACAATGTTTTCCAGTGAAGCACAATTTTTTTAAAGATCTTTACTACTATAACATATCATTTCTCTTCATTGCTTCTTATGCATCCTCTCTAATTTCAGTATTAAGTACCCAATATGGGTCAGACATACTGAAGAGGGGACAAACCTATGATATAGGTCTTCTGCCCTCAGGGTGCCCAGCCTAGTTCGGATATGCTCATGAATAACTCCACTCCAAGAAACGCTGTGATACGTGATAATATCTGGGATCTAAGAAAACTCTAAGATTTCCTTGAATTGATTTCTGCTCGTGGGACTAACCTGCAAAACTTCCCAAAGGAAGTGGCAGCTTGTCAATAGCTGAGTCCCTGGGGTAACAGAAGTACAACCTGCTGATGAGACAAAACTTAGTTAATTGTTTGCTCTGGTGAGAAAGAACACTGTCTTCCAAACTTTGGCAGTGTTCGAGAGAGGGGAAGCTAGAGTCAGAATTCTTAATGCCCAGCTAAACCTGCTTTGCAGTCTTAGTAATTTTGAACAAGGGGCCCCACATTTTTGTTTTGCACTGGGGTCCTACAAATGTTGTAACCAGCCCTAACTATGACCAAGCATTGTATTCCTGATACGGCTACACTGTTATGAGATTAAAATTAAATTTCAGCGGGGGGAGGGATAGGATGACAAAGATGGTCAGGTAAATCAGAGCTCAGTTTGCAAAGTGAATAAAAGTTCAGAAGGCAGAGACAGGGACTAGCATAGTGGAGGGCACAGCATGATGGTGAGGACACAAAAATCACCTGTTAAGTTCGGAAATGATACATCCTTCTGTGTACCATGGACAGTGCTGTGTCACAGGAGAGCCCAAGCCAGATGCTGGACTTCGAATGCATCAAGATAAGTGGGTTAGAACCTACTCTGTGGACAGTGGGGGGGACCTTGGACATGACTTGAGAAGAGCACTGACAGGCTCAGTCATGGATTTTGGACAGCTACTCAAAATTGGTTGAATTGGGACTTTGAAGGGTAATATTTTTGTTCAAGCATGGCAGATGAATGCGTATGCAAATTCTATTCAATTCTGTCATTTTAATGCAAAACGAACAAAAATGGTCTTCACAATTACTCTCTGGGGAGAATGCTAATGTCAACCACCAAGGGAGGAATCCATAGATTTGCAGAGAGCTGTGTTCAGAGTTTAAAGTATAAGAATTAGCCTCAAGAACCTGAAAAGAAAATCCAGAAGTGAAGAGATATAATTCAAGTTTCAGGTTCAAAGCTTTCTCATGCAGATGTCACCGTCATCCCTGAACTATATGTGTGCCTGGAAAGGGGGAAGAATAAGCAGGTGCAACATGGTGTTTTATTGAGCCATTAACTTGTGTCTCCTCCCTTTATTTTCCTCTATCTGCTGATTTGTTTCCAGCAGGTAACCAGGTGTTGAAGGATAATTTTCCAAAAAAAGGGTAAAATCATGACTTTCATACAGATATAAAATGAACACCTGCCAAAGATGTTACTTAACTCATTAATGAGAGACCAATAAAGTTTTACAATTGCTTCAAAGGAGAATTCAAAGCACTCTGCTTTTATAGATTAGGAATGCTGACATAAATTTACAAATAGGTGGATTCTGGATTTTTCCACAGAAAGGAAGGGAAATTTTCTCTTCTTTAGACAGACTGTTTGTGTATGGACAAGCAACATTTACATTATTATCAGTTTTTGACACAGTAGCTTCTATTTCTACAGACTTGTAAAACAGCCTTCTCAAAAAGAAGGTGGACACCCCCCCCCCAAAGGACACAGTGGTTTCCTGGAGGGGGTGGTTCCAGCATTCCACTGAAAGGGTATCTGGTAATTTCTCTTGACATCCTCCAAAGTCTTAAACTTTGTGCATCCAGAGGTCTTTTTGTCTCAGTGGAAATCTGTGTTTCTCAGGCTCCAAACCAATAGCCATCTGCCATTTTCTTCCTTTCTTTCTTGTATTAAGACATTCCCCCTTGGCTGGGAGTCCAGGGCTTATAGAGAAGAGTTGGGAGAAATTCTACACCACCCCTGAGAAAGGAAACAGGGACCTTTTTAGAACTTGGCAGAGTCCTGTGCAGGCATCAAGGCCTCTGGGGAGATGGCCTTCCCCAGGACTGGCGCAGGAATAGCTGAGCCTACCTCTAAATGGCCCAGGCAGATAGTCAGGGGGCATCTAGCATAACCTGCATGGACTGATGGCCAGGATGACCATGAAAATCATCATCCAAAACAAAACATATTTGAAGGTGAAAGGGGACATCATACCGGGGCAAGAGCATAAACTGGGACAGTCTCAGGCCAACTACAGCCATGATACTTTAGCACATGAGAGACCCCAGAACCACTGCATGCCCTTGAAACAGGAAGATCATATCTATTTTTTTTATTTTTAGGAAGATCATATCTAATTTGATTTTCAGGGGATAAGACTGGACGATCTTCAAATCTGAAAGGGAATTTCATTATACTACCCACGTGTGCTGCTTTTCGAAGGCCATTAACATGCTTGACGGTTATAAAAAAATTATTTCAGAGGCATGTTTTGGGTTGTGTGATGATAGAGTTTGAACATTTAAGAGCAATGAATTAAATTGATTCTGAAAGACTTTTTTTTATTAGTAATGATAGACAATAATAATAGAAGAGGTAGACTTTATTCTTTTAAGGGGGTGTATAGAATTTCAAATGGTTGAAGTATTGAGTTATCTCCATTGAAAGAGTGAGCATTTAAAACTAGTTCTCTGTAATCCACAGTTGCAACTGCTGTCCTCATGAAGGTCTTGGGTACCAACACCCAAAGGGAACACGATGAGGGTCATCTCACTAGATGGGCCAGTTCCCCCTGGGATAACCACAGTTTCTTGGTGCCAGCCTTTTAAGAGACATTTCTTGATGCTTTCCTAAGTTAGCTGGAAGTCAGTCCATATTCTCCAGACCTCAGAATATGAGAGACCCAATGAACTGTCTTATTAGACACTTAATAAGCATTAAGTGCCCAACTCTTGGTTTCAGCTCAGGTCATGATCTCATGGTTCATTGGCTTGAGCCCCATATCAGGCTCTGCGCTGACAGTGTGGAACCTGCTTGGGATTCTCTTTCTGTCCCCTTTTCTCTCTGCCCCTCCCCCACTTTCCCTGTCTCTGTCTCTCTCAAAATAAATAAATAAACTCTAAAAGAAAATAAAATGAATCTTGTATGAGTAAAACTATATTACCAGCCACTGCACGTTCCTATCCCCCACCTCGATTATATTACAGGGAGCCCTAGCAGAAGATTTATGCAGAACTGCCTCTACAGATTTAGACGGTAGGCAACCCCAACATTTGGTTGAAAGAAAACAAAAGAAATCTAATCATGTTTGTCTACTTGTATTGCAGACTGAGAATCGTACATGCTAGTAAGTGAATATCACCAACTCTGGGAGAATAAGACAGAGCTCCTACCAATATGTTCTCCATGGACCCATTAGGTGCTCGGTGAAATAAATGACACCCTCTCACAAGACGGGTTTTAAGGGCATGCCAGAGATACATAGGGTCACACACAATAATCAGTAATATTAAAATAGAACTGTCATTCCTAATATAGTGGTACCTGTAACGTATTTCTTTAGTAACACACTGGAAAACAAGATCTTAGTAATGGATCTAAGTATTGTCATTAAAAACTAGTGATGAGGGCGAAAACTGTTTTGAGGCATCTAAAGGAACTACATTAGGATATGAACTTACAAGTGACCTCTGTCAGGGATAAAGTCCTAGATGTTCTCATTCTAGTGTGGTTTGTTGCTCACATCCCCGACCGGAAGGAGTGCCACCTTTAAGTTAGAGGCCAGTGTCCTGTTTGCAAACCTGTGGCAGCCGTGAGTGACACCTGCCTGAGGCTCATTCTGAACATTGGTGGAGTTGCTCTCTGAGACCCCCCAGCCCTGGGGGAGCCCCCCATGTCTCCATCCTTGGATCTCAGTCTCCTCCAGGAATTCAAAGCCCCTTTATTTGCTTTCCTCTCATGGCACAGAATATGTCATTTTCACATCTCCACTGATATTGTACTGCTTCCATTTCATCTCTAAACCAGTGTAGGGGTTACAAAAGACACTGCGGGACTGATATTCAAGACCAGAGGCGTCAAGGCAATTGGGGGCGGGGGAAGCGGTGGTGCCTGGGGACCCCTGCCAGGCTGGAGTCTGGAGGGGGGTTCTGGGGGACATGGTTTTCTTTTTGAGATGCCTGCAGCCAGGTCATTGATAAATGCCTATTTCCCCTGTTTGATTATGAATAAGAAACCCATTCACTTTTTTAAAAATTATTTTTTATTTTTAGAGAGAGGGAACGAGCAGAGGAAAGGGACTGAAGGGAGGGGGTGGGGAGAGAGAGAACCTTAAGCAGGCTCTGTGCTGGGCATGGATCCCGGCGAGGGGCTCTACCCCACGCCCCTGCCATCATGACCTGAGCTGAAATCAAGGAAGG
>NW_027532250.1:2667195-2707195 GCF_008692635.1 Crocuta crocuta
TGTTCAGTTTTAAAACTATCCCAGTTCGAATGATAATTGGTATGGTCATTGGAGGGGATGCCATAATGTCACTCAGATCCCTCTTCCAGGACTGAGGGGCCATCTCCCCAGCTGCTGGGAGTGTCTGTGGCCCATGGCTTCAGCTGATATCTAATCTGCACACTGACTTTGCTCAAAGAGAACTGCTTTGCGCAGGTTCCTGTCCCCAGGGCATAGCTGGCTGTTGGAAGAGATTCCAGCCTCACTGACCCAAGGGAGGAAAACGCGGCCAGGACACCCCCAGCTCAGAGTGGCAGTGCAGTCCACTGAGGCCTCTATTGTGGCCACACAGTAGCTGACTTTCCCCACGTCTCCCATGGCTGCTGCCCTCAAGGGTTTCCTCCAAGCAAGTCTCCGTCTGGGTCTGGGTCTCCACAAACCTGACCTAAGGCAGTCACTCCATCTCTGCGGCCCTTGGAGGTCTGATCCCTGGTTACCACTTTGACCTGATGTCACACTGGCCTTTTTACCTTTTCTCAAATAGGCAAAGCTCCCTATCATCCCTGGCCCGTCCACCTGTTCTTCGCTCTTCTGCTCCCCTGGCTCCATCCCCAGATAGTCACACGTTCAAGCTCCTCCTTGTCCTTCAGACCCTAGCTCAGATCTCATCTCTCAACGAGGTCTTAGTTTTCCTGATTCTGTCGCTTTTCCAAAAGCCTTTCTCTGTTGCGCTTTTAAAACTGTCCTCCATAGCCCCATCACTAACTGAAACTATTGCATCTGTTTACTTATTTGCTTACTGATGTTCTCCTTCTGGACCATGTAAATTCCTTCTGGGATAAAGTCTTATTTGTCTTGTTCACCCTGAATCCCTAATAGGCAGAAGAGTGTCTGTCATATCGTCGGCACTTGATAATATTGGTTGAAGCAGTGGGTGGAAAAAAGAGAGAGAAACCAAAAATTGTAGTACAGATTCATTTATAAAATTCTCCCTTACCACTCCAAAAATTGCCTTAGCTATTTGCTTAGCTTGCGGCTTTTGTTTCATTTCCTATGGAATATCCTTGACAATTCCGCTGGAATTTCTCACCTACCACTGTTTCCCACTTCTACCATCTCCATTTTCAAAGCTCTAATAGTAAATATTATCCCTAAGTACTATTAAAATTAACCATAATAATAGTAACTAGCATTCACTGAAATGAGAGATATTTCACTGACTGCTTCATATGTGTTAATATATTTAAACCTCAACATAAACCTTTGAAGTGGTTGTTACTATTATTCCTCTTTTATAGATGAGGAATCTAAAGTTGAGTTGAAACTAAAAGTCATGGGGCACCTGGATGGCTCAGTCGGTTGAGTGCCGACTTTGGTTCAGGTCATGATCTCTTAGTTCATGAGTTTGAGCCCCGTGTTGGGCTCTGTGCTGACAGCTCAGAGCCTGGAGCCTGCTTCGGAGTCTGTGTCTCCCTCTCTCTCTGCTCCTCCCCCACTCACACACACACACACACTCTCTCTCTCTCTCAAAAATAAATAAAAAACTTAAAAAGAAACTAAAAGTCACACGGCTAATACATGTCAGCAGAGCGAAGACATGAACCCAATGTTTCTTTTTTTTTAATTAAATGTTTATTTATTTTGAAAGAGAAAGCATGCATGGATGATCAGGGGTGGGGTAGAGAGAAGGAGAGAGAGAATCCCATGCAGGCTCCATGCTGTCAGTGCAGATCCAGATGTCGGGCTCGATCCCATGAACCATGAGATCATGACCTGAGCTGAAGTCAAGAGTCGGATGCTCAACTAACTGAGCCGCCCTGGTACCCCCAACATATCTGATAAGGAGCTTACTATGTGGTTCCCAGGTTGATGCACTGAAAAGTACATACCATTAGAACCAGAGAGCCCTGCAATCTATGTTCTTGGGCCCATGTTGGAGTTCATGTGGCCTCCTAGACTACAGCTTCCTCGCTACTAAGTGGGGCTTATGATGATCCTAGTTTGCTGCAATAATTAAATTAAGTGATAATGTATGTAGGCATCCGGCATATGGTAGGAAATCCAAAGGGTTTCTCCCCTTCTGGTGTATGACACTGTGAAAACAGCACCACTTTTTTTTTTTTTAGCTGCTGTTCATCACAGACAGAGGACATTTTCAGGCCTGCTGGCGAAACCTGTACGTACTGCATGAATTCCTTTAACATGCATATTTAATCATGTACAGAGATGTGTGCATATCTATCTGAGAAGCAGAACCATAGCTAAGACCTCAGGTTCTAAGGTCAGACAGATGGAGAAAAGGGTCCCATCTCTGTTATTTCTTACCCCTTCTTCCTGTCTTATGCCTTCCCACTTATGGGTATATCACTTCAACTCTGTAATGCTACATTTCTTCATCTGGAGGTGGATTGGTATAAGAATTAAATGAAATATTGTGTATTTTTGAATCATTTATTTATTTTTGAGAGCCAGAAACAGAGGGTGAGTGGAGGAGAAGCAGAGAGAGAGAGAGAGAGAGAGAGAGAGAGAGAGAGAGAGAGAGAGAAACATAGAATCTGAAGCAGCCTCCAGGCTCTGAGCTGTCAGCACAGAGCCCAATGCGGGGCTCAAACCCGGGAATGACAAGATCATGACCTCAGCCAAAGTCAGATGCTTAACCAACTGAGCCACCCAGGTGCCCTGAAATATTGCCTATTTAATGTAGGATTTGAACTTTGGCAACCCATCTATTAGAATAGTGGTACTTAATATTAGTTATGAGTCTCATTTCATTACTTGGTTATATTTTACCATAGAAAGTGTTTTCTTATCATTGTGAATACAGAACCATGAGCTCTTAGAGTCAAAGGAATAGAAAATGTAACCGTCATGAGGACAGGCCCAGCAAACTTAACCCCAGCCTCAGCCCAGAGCTCCAGTGTGTGGCTGAGGCTTAGAGCAGCCAGAGTCTTCCAGGGCTGCTCAGTGGATGTGTGGTGGATACTGAGTCTGGCTCAGGGCCCAGCCACATCAGGCTCCCTCGAGAGCATTTAAAATCATAGAATTCAGGGATCTGTTCCTGGAGGTTCTGATTTGAGAATCCACAACACTGCATTTAAAAAGAAAACAAATAAAACCCCATAGTTGATTCTGAGACTGGCCAGACTTGTGAACCACTTGTTTAACTCACCCACGTGTGGAATCCTGGGCTGCCTTCCCCCCCATCCCTACTACTGAGGGAACCTGTGAACCCTGGTGATGTCCGGTTTATTCCCTTCACAATGGCCTCTCCATCCGGACATCTACTCTCTCTGGCTATTTGAAGTCACCATCCAGGGCATCTCCAAGTTAGTGGGATCTTAGTTTCATAATCTTTAATGGTGACCATCTCAGAATTCTGCAACAGGGTTGAAGGTGACCCTCCTGATCTTTCTACCTTGCGCCAGAAGCCTAACTCTGAAAGATCTCTCTCTGCCCGTGAATTTGTAGAGAAGAACGAACCTAATTTCTAGGCATCGGACCAATTCAGATTCTTCTTCCAGATGCATTAGGGCATGCCTCCTGATGCATGAATTCCAGGAAGGCATTCCCAGCCCTAGAATCTGGATGCGAGATTATGAGGGATGTTTCCCTGGTTTTTCTCTAATCTGGAAGGAAAATAGCTGACAGAGATTTAAGAGGGATTCTTTGTCATATTTGTCTTCAACTCAACAAGATCATTATATCTTCCTTTTATCTGAGAAATGGCCTCGAACAGGATTCTTCTCTGCCGCTGTTGGCATTCTTGCTGACACACTCAAAAAGGCCAGGCAAGCAACTTGCTGGGGTAATTGGCAAGGATATTGCATCTCATGCCACTTAACATAATTAAATCTTATTATGTATAATTAGTCCCTTCTACAGGAAAATTTCCTTGAAAGGTTAAAAAAAAAACAACAGTTGCTGAGAGTGGGATTTCAGTTTCCTGTGTTGACCATACATAGAAATAATAATCTGTTGAACCACTCCTATCCGATGTGTTTTATTCAAATACACATTCCTCTTTCCCCTCTGAAGTATTTAACTTCTTGCCAAAAAAACTGTAATCAAGATGAACCCAAATGAGTAAGTCCAAACACAGTACCACATTTTCGTATTTTAAAAACCCACATTCTTTCTCTGTTATTTTTACCATCTATGCCCTTAACCTGTAAACTCACTTGATTATAATAAAGAACTAAAAGGAAGTGAGTAAACTCATGGCAAAACTTGGGCATCCAAATTTTAGTTGGGTGAAAATAAGCAAAAAAAGGAAAATGGCAAAGCAACAATTATGCTGTCAAGACAACCTTTTCCCGACTTCCTTCCATCCTGTTTGCTGTCTTTCTCTTTCCCTTAACCTCTCACTCAGACATGTGTTTGCTTTCCTGACTAGGAAGTAGGTGGAATAATCTTTGGGTCTTAAGCAATAACATTCCATCTCAGAGAAAATCCCAAGGTCCTTAGAGAGGCTAATAGCCCGTTCTGTGGCTTTTCCTCTCCCTGGATCCTCTTTCTTTTTGTTGATGTCCCTTCTGTCCCTTTCTTCTGATACAGCTACATGGCCTTCTCCCTGATCCTATAACATACCACTTAGGTTCCTAGAAAAAAAACCCATTTATTCTTCTATCCACACAGCTTACCTCATTCCTTGTTACTTGTATACCTATTTTCTGTCTTCTCCAAAGAGTAAGGAAGAAGGTTGACTGTTGTTTATTTCTGTTCTAATTTACTGCTGATAGCATCTGGGTTATCCTATAACCCCATATTAAGTTCTGAGAAAGCAGTGAGAATAGAAACAAGGTGATATTTAGATGTGTTGGTGATTACTTCTTTTCACCATCATGGTGAAATTAATCAACTTCACAATAAGCCAGAAAATAGACAAAAGGAATAATCGGAAAGATCACTGGTTTACAGAACTGCAGACTTTTGCAGAACAGCCCTGGTTTTAACTAGGCATTCTAGAATTCTAAGGCTGTCACTTTGTTACCTTCATGGTCTTATAAGCTTACAAATGAAACCTTTTAGGTGATGCATTCTAGATGTTAATTTTTGACATTTACCAAAGATTCCCATATAAGGTATGACTTAAAAGTCATGCAATCCGAGCCCCCTCTGGATATACTCATTCAATTCCCCAGTGCTTACATGGCTTCTACAAATTCATTGTGAATTGTTTGTCTTTCTTTTCTTGGATCCTTCTGGGCTTGTGAAGTCCATCATTACTTATTTTATTAATTAATCAAATATTTATTGAGTGCCTAGTGTGTTCTTGGTTTTGTCTTATGTCCTGGGCACACAAAGAGAAATAGGACATAGTCAACAAATTTCAACCAACAATGGTGGCCCACCAGATCTGACTACTGGAGAGTCTGAATTTACTCTGAACCAGCTGCCTGCTGGGCACTACAGTACCTTGCTCTCTGTCAAAGTGAGATCAGTGATCAAGATCTTTAATCTGATCGGATATCAGCACCTTCATATAATTCAATCTACTAGTGTAGCTGAAATCTTTATTTCAAGCCTTGCACACATCCAAATTCTTATCTGGATATCTTTGAACTTGACCACAGAGAACAGAACAGGCTGGTGCAGACCCCTGGGCAACTCTGACTGGGAGCGTTTACTAGCATGGGAGGTGCCTCTATCCCCATACCGCATCCTACCCAGATGGTAAATGCAGCCCTGCCTTCTGGTTTCACAAGCATATCTGAAATCACACACGCACTTGTAATGTAGAAGTTCTACTAAAGGGTGGGAGGCCTTGTGATGACGAGGAGTAAGGGGCTGTGAGGCAAACAAGTCCATGTTGTCCGAAGATTCGTGTTTTACTTAGGATACATTCCATGGTGCTGTGACAAGGGGATCTCAAGATATGATGGGTCAGTGAGACGATTGTTGATTTCTCACCCATCAAATGGTATTGACAGAGGTGGTTCAGTGCTGGTCTAGGGATTGATGAACGGGGAGAGGAAGCCATTGGCTAATCAGTCATGTGTACATTACAGGGCATGTCTGTTTGTGCCCAGACATCTTCACCGAATCAGAGTGTTTGTGGCAGTTACAATGCTGACTCTTTTAGATGGGTTAATACCCCGAGCAATGGGGTTACTTAACATGATTTTTCCAAAATGCTGAATAACTTTGGGTAATCTTTGTAACAAAATACATGTCTCTTGAACAGAATTAAGAAAAAAGCAATTCCCTTGATTATATGGTAATTGTATTCCTGAAAAATGGACTCTTATTCAAACGATGCAAACTAAATTGTTTCTATATGGTCAGTGGGGCCATCTGAACGTCATATAGATGTGGAAACAACCTTCCATTGGGTAAAGAGTGTCCAGTGTTTCAGAGGACAGCTAGCCCCTGTGGCCCACCCCCTAAACGCTAATATTGCCCCCACATAGGATGACAATAAAAATGTTCCCGGAGTGTCCAAAATGCCCCCGGACCACAGCATTGTCCCTACTGAAAGCCACTGCTCACAAGGAATGTGGGTAGAATGATCTCTCTCACTTTGAGACCAAGGTTCATCTTGAACAAAAGCAAAGCAGTTACCATCCATGTGCCTTCTTCCAAAGGTTTAGATTATAGTTCTTGCTCTTAGTCACTGGCACAGGCTGAAATGAGTGTACACCTCTGTGTAGACACATTAACCGAATCACCTATGCTTTTTCTTAACGTCCTTTTGGACTTTGAGTGTGATTTTCTCCATGTGGAACTGAGTGAAAAAAAAAATTTATTTTTGAGGGAGAAAAGGCAAAGCAATCTTCTTCTGCCGCAAATGTCTTAGACCCATTATTGTAAGATGTGTGAAGGTACTAAATTTACAGAAAGGTCTAAGTAATAGCAAACAGGGTGAGGAAATTTACTTCTAACTGGCAAGGTATAATCTCCTTAAAAGGAACCTTAAAGTAGGACTTATTCAGCTGTACATTTAGGTTACTTTGCTGTCAAGGGAAACTGGAGGAAGATTTGAGGGCAAATGTTACCCTGAAATACACACACAGCTGCATGCAAATATCTAGGGCACAATTTTACTTAAGTAGAAGACCTTAATCATTCTTGCAAACTTTTAGCTCCCGGTAATAAACAAGTTTGTTTCTTAATGATCAGATTCTCCTTCTAGTCTTTTTATTTTTTAGTTAGTTTTTTTTTTTTTTTTAAACATTGTTGGCTACTGAATCCTTATTTTTCAGGCAGGTATACAATGAATGATTATCTACGACTGTAATAAGCTGTCACTTCTTGGTGCCTCGTACTCTTCAACTGTAAAATGGAGAAGCAGGTTAACTAGATATTCCGATGGCCCTTCCAGCTCAAGGTTTTAGGTTCCGGGGACCTAACTGTAGCGGAATGACCCACTATTTAATAGCAAGGATGTTCTTCCAGTAAGGGGTACAATGACTAACTTTCCAAGTAGGAAATGAGGAGACCCTGCAAATTCAAATGATTCTTCTGCAGTGTCTTGTTTATCTGAACTTACTATTGCATCTCTGCAGCACATTATCTGGGTTTCAGTTTCAGGCATGCTGCTCACTAGCGAGGTGAACTTGGGACAACTACCGAACACCTCGATGCCTCAGTTTCTTCCTGTGTAAAATGGAAATATTGCCATCTAAAGCATTCTTGTGAGTAGGAAGTAAATCTGTGTAAGTTAACTGCTGAGAATGACCCCCAGCACATGGTAGGCACTCAGCCTTATTTGACTTTGCAAACCCCCAGCTCTCGGCACGTGGTGGAAACTTGGTCAATATTCGCTGTACTGAATGAGGTCGTTTCATCTCTGGACATACCTCCAGACTCACTTTTACCTATTGCTAGGGCTTGATGTGGACAGTTTTGTATTCAGTATTTCAGAGATCTGGGTTTGTGATGAATTTCTGAAATCACATTGAATGTGGCACTGCCTGGTCTCCACAAATTGTGTGGAGCATTTTCCCAGCATGTTGTTTGTGGCTCTGTAGCAGTTCTGCTAACACATTTCGGGAGTTACCCCCTTATGACAGTTTTATAGCACAGTAATTTCACTTAGTCCATAACCTTGAGAGAGGTGCACTTGGGATTCCTATTATAATGTAACAAATGAAGGCATGAGTCTTCTCATTCACATCAAATATGTGGATTTTAACCCTGGGAGGGTTTTACTTTTCCATTATAAAAATGCTAAGTTTTATGGGCTTCGGTTTTTCCCAAAATTGATACGGTTCCGCTGTATCCTTCAGATGCTAAGGACCACTCTCTGTCTTCATTCCCTGTCCGTATGGGGATTTCAAACATCAATCAGAGATAGTGGGGTCACGATGAGTGCTATAGACTGAATGTTTGCACGGCCCCCGAATTCATATGTGGAAATCTAACCCTCAATGTGATGGTATTGGCAATGTGGAACCCTCATGGTTAGGATTAGGGCCCTTATAAAAGATATTCTGGCTGTTTTGTATTCTTGATCTCCCCAGAATAGGTTTGGCACAAAGTAGGGTCTCAGTAAATGTTTGATGAATACATAAACACATGTTTCCCTCTCAAGAAAAATAGCAGAATATTTCCATATTTCAGGCTCACCAACAAATACTGTGTTTGTAAACACAAGCATGCTTTTGCAGAGATTTATGACGGCATTAATCCACTGGGAAAAATAACAGTATTTCATTCTTCAGAGGAAAGATACTCTTTAATATTAGTAGACAATATTAAACTACTCTTTTGTGTGATGTAAGTTATGAACTACCCACCATAAAATAAAAAATCGAAGAAGGACTTAAACAGTTATATCTTGGTCTTAAGTGAATAAAGGAAAGTATTTCTTTACTTTCAAAATAAACCAGGAGCCCCAAAGTTTCTAAATGTACCACTGGGCTGGTCTTCGACAGGAATCAGTCACTCTTCGTTAACATAAAGGAAAAGTCCTGAGTCTGGTAATTCAATTTTAAGATCGATGTTGTTCATCATTTAGTAATAAATCCTTCTAGAACAACATTAATAAGCACCGTGCTGTGTTTTTAATAGGGTTGGGGGGAGTTGAGATGGCAATTTATCGATCAGATGAGACTAGGGGAGACTGATAAATTTCTGCAAAATGTCAGCGTATGCCCAACAACACTGAACAGTGCTGAGAAATTATTCTAGTATTTTGCCTATATGTTTAGGCTAAGTTGCAAAGCACTGGTTTCCTTTTAGGGCACAAAGCTGCCTCAGTAGATTCTCGTTCCTACCTGAGGGAAAGTTCTAAGGTCAGGATATAAGACAAAAATCATCCGCAGGGAAAACTATCTTTGAAAATCTTGAGGGAGGCATTGCATTGGAAACTGACATACTGTTGGTCAGTGAATTCAACCTGCCCACTTTTCCTCTTGGGTAGAAAGAGATCTCTGCTTGTCTGAGTAAAGCACCACACGAGGCAGTGGGTTTGTGTTTTGAGGCAATGCTGTGGAAAAGTGAGTTCTGCATCTTGAAGCTCCAGAGTCTGACGATTACACTTTGAAAGACCATTGAGAAAGGGGATGGGGGAAGGCATCGCAGATTTGTGTTTTCTTGTCACACGCTCTGTGGAGTAACTTATTCTTTGGTGGGATGGAGGGGACCGATGCTTGCCCTGTTGAAGGCTTAGCTGAATGTCTGATAGTTGACCTCCATTCAACCAGCTTGCCAGATTAAGTGATGGTCCGTGTTCCCTCCGCAAAGAACACAGACATCTCTCCCTCTGTGCCACCTCCACTTGGCTGGTGGGTTAATACCTAGTTCTCTCGCATCCTTCTGTTAAGCTTTGTGTTTACCAAGTGGTAGCTCTGTTGTCTCAAATCTGTTAATGGTAATTGTACTTGCAGTTATAATTATACAATTCAATTAAGTAATATGTAAACTGATAAATTATGAGTGTGAAAAGAGAATTATCTCTATGAAACTAAATTGAATGCTTCGGAAAAAATTGATAAAGGCAATTAGCTAAAAACTGCTGTCAGATGAGGTGTGAGGGAGACAAATGTTAAGATGGTGAAAATATCATAAAAATCTAGGTGTGGAACTCAAATTCTGTGAAAAGTGTCTTGAAGTCTTACAGCACTTTTAGACACTGAAAGTGGAAATTAGAGATATGCATTATATTTCTTATTTTTAAATTTAAAAAAATCTTAAGCATTTATTTGTTTTTGAAAGAGAGTGTGTGTAAGCAGGGAGGGGCAGAGAGAAGGAGACACAGAATCTGAAGCAGGCTTCAGGCTCTGAGCTGTCAGCGCAGAGCCTGACGTGGGGCTCAGACCCACAAACCATGAGACCATGACCTGAGCTGAAGTTGGGCGCTTAACTGACTGAGCTACCCAGGCACCCCAAGATATTAATTATATTTCACGTGAGAAACAAAATGTGGAACTCCAGTCAGCAGACGTACACTCAAGGATTCTACATGAAAAATGAGAAGATTGTGGAGTTCTGTTCTAAAAAGATAAATTGCTTAGGGCAGAGACTGATTTCTTCACTAGTATTTGTTCTATATTTCTTCCCTTAATAACAGAAGCCCTGAGTGCGAGCTGGACACAGCATTTAGACTGGAGAGTAAATTTCTAAGGTGCCTTATGGCTCCATCTGACCATGTGCCTAAACTTGGCCAAAGGAATGCAGGCAGAAATGAGGTCTTGTCTTCTGTCACATCCTTAGGATGTGCTCGCTTTGATCTTCCCTTTCGCATTGGCAAGAACACAGATACAGTATCAGGGGCGGAAACAGCTCCCCCAGACCTGGAGATGAGGATATCTCTGGGCTAAGATAGACCTACCCCATCATCCCTGGGCCGCCTCTGCTTCCTCTGTCTGTACTGTTTCGTGGGGGAGAAATCAGCTTCTGTCTTTATTAACCTGTATTTTGGGGCTTTCTTTGTTCTAGGAACATAGAATGTATCCTCACACATTGTTTAAATTTTAATATAAATCTATATGTACATATATATACAATTTATATCAAGATTTATCTTTTTACATGTGGCATATCATATATATTTGTGTAATTATGTAATATATATAATTATTATATGATTTGCACTTTATTTTATTATCTATTTCTCTTTTTTTGCAATTTCAGTGACCTTTTCAATTAACTAAGCAATCTCACAGTTCTAATAACACACAGTTTCTACTGTATTATTTTTCCTCTCCTTTTAAACTGAGCATGAAAGTTGAGTGCTTTTGGTGAGGGCTGATTTTGTGTCTGTCTCTCTGCGACAATGTATCACATTGCACCTTTGTCTGGTTAAGTCCCATGAGTAGCATAGGATTGTCCAGCTAGCAATTGCCAGTAATTGTAGTAGGGGAAAAAGGGCAAATACTCAGAGACAATCCCCTGCACCCCTAATGGTAGCCATTTGGGAAAACCCCATGACTGTCATTAACACTATAGCTTGTGTGAATGGCACCCCCGATGTTCGACAGTGCACAGCATAAGCAGCTGTACATGGAGCTTTTGCTGAGGCTTGCTGAAGGAAAACTGCCACATTATTCAGTGATTCATACCTGGTGCTGGCAAGAATGTATCAAAGCAGAAACTCATATATTGTTGGTGGGAATGAAAATTGGTAAAGTTTTTGTGGAGGCCAGTATCTATCAAAAATTAAACACTATGTTTGCCTTGAGCAAGATTTTCTTCTAGGAAGTTATTTTATTTATTGATTTATTAAATTTAATTAATTTATTGAGAGAGAGAGAAAGAGAGAGAGAGAATCCCAAGCAGGCTCTGTGCTGATGCAAGCTTAATTCTCACGAAACATGATATCATGACCTGAGGTGAAATCAAGAATCAGAAGCTTAATTGAGCCACCCAGGTACTCCTAGGAGGTTATTTTATTTTATTTTTAAATTTTTTTAATGTTTTATTTATTTCTGAGAGAGAGAGAGAGAGCGTGAGCAGGGGAGGGTCAGAGAGAGAGGGAGACACAGAATCCGAAACAGGCTCCAGGCTCTGAGCTGTCAGCACACAGCCCAACGTGGGGCTCGAACCCACGGACCGTGAGATCATGACCTGAGCCGAAGTCAGATGCTTAACCGACTGAGCCACCTAGGTGCCCCATAGGAGGTTATTTTAAAGAGATTATAATAAATATGGATGGAGCTGTGTCTTCAAGTGCATCCCTTGCAGCAGGGAAAAAATATAAGTGCCCCGTTTCTACCCTTTCATTACTTTCTTCAAGACATGTTATTGGAGCTCATAGAAAACACACAGATTATGGAAATTCAGACTGGACAAGATGCACAATGACCCTGACCTCATGGAGCTTACCTCCCTGGGGGTATCAGATTCACTGAAAACAGATGAATAAATAAATAGGTGTTACTATGTCAAATAGTCACTAAGGCAATGGATACATAATTTGTGTTTCATCCATATCATGGAATGCTATTAAACCCTTATAGAAGAATGACCTATAACATTACTAAAGATATACTGTCAAATGAAAAATAAAAGTCACACTGTGATACAATGTGAGTAGTAAGATAACAGTAATGTAAAAAGTCTATGCTTACGGACATATATACGCCTGTAATTGGACAGAAAACATCTGAAGCATGGGTACCGGGACATGCGTAGGAGCTCCCCCCAGGGTGAGAATCTCGGCACCAAGCAAGGCTCGTGTGTATGCGGCAGGGGGTGGGGGTAAGAACAAGGAGAAGTTTGATACTTTATTCTGCGTCATCGCATCTTCCACATTGAGATCTGTTCCCACTTTCCACTCTTTAAAAAAAGAAACCAACAAGAACTAATCAGTGCTTCCCTAAAGCTGCTAAGGGTATAGGGCAGTGGAGAAATATCTTCTCCCATTCAGATGTTAGGACTGCAAATTTGTTTAAATTTTCTAGAAGGCAACAGCGATGCCTTTAAAAGGCTGGACTTCTCAAAGTGGAAATTTCATATCTAGAAGTTTAGCCTAGAGAAGTAATATGATGTGCAAAAGAAGTTTAAATGGAAAAATGATGTCCAACCACTGGGAAATGACTAAATAAATGACAGCAATTCCATGCGATGAAATATTACACAATTCAAAATCTTGGTTTAGTGACTCTGGACATATATAAATGCTCCTAACATGACAATTTGTGAAAAAAGTAGCAGCCCAAAACTTCTCACGTGGTTTATAATCCAATGTTGTAATAAAACTCACCTATCTATGTATCTAGCTATATGTAGACGTGTATATTGTATGTATGTATGTATCCATCCATCCATCCATCCGTTCACCTAACAAAAGCTGGAATTCAAAAAAAAAATTTAAGTGATAATGTTAATGTATAATTGTGATTGTTTTAAAAATAATTTTGTATGTGCAGTGTGGAGGTATCACTTTGATAAGCACTCACACCAACATGCATAGCAATACAAGCTACCCTAGTACAAATGTCAAACATAAAAGGAACCCATGTGTGGCAACTGGTACCATCATCTCTTGGGCTCTTTGCTGTGCCAACTCAAAAGATGATTAATCCTGAAGAAAATGTACTCTCCTAACAGTCACCACGAATTACGTTGAATCATATGAGACTGCCGTTTGTAGGTTAAAAATATCGGCAATTTTATATGGTTCGGCATATTATCTATAGCATGCATATTCTTTCATCTCAGTGAAATTACTCAGTCCCTCCAGACTCATCTTTCTTTACTGTAAAAGGCCATTCTTTCTGGGGGACTTTGTGATGAAGGTGGTAATGCGCTTTATCTTTTTGAGATGGGAGCTTTCTTTAGTACTTGGAAGGGCCCCGAGCCTGGTGTATACTGTGCTATCATTGTTACAAAATTCTTAATAACTTTTTAACAATGGGCTCCATGTTTTCATTTGCACTGGGCCCCTCAAATTCGATAATGATCCTAAATGGGAATATTCTTGAAGCCAATGGCCTGTGATTTCAAGCATGCATATAAAGAAGATGGTATTTTTGGAAACCCGAAGGGAGCAGTCAAATAAAATTGCCCTCATTTTCTAAGCCATAAACCTATGCACATTAACACCAGCCTCTGTGTCATTGGGAACATCTCAGGGGATGCAGTAGGTGGCCGGTGTAGGAGGTAATGGGAGGGATCACTGGGTTCTTCTAACCAAAAAAAAAAAAAAAGTGATAAAGTTATATAACTCCCCAGGGTCCAAATGGGCTGGTGGAGTTCTCATTATTGCATTCGTAAGCTTTCCATATGCCCATCAAGAAGAAAAGGCATTCTACTTGCTTGCTTTTGGAATGGAACTGGCAGGAAATAAAACAGCTCTGACTTCTATTGTGTCCCCCAAATATAGCAAATATGATGCTTGTTAGGTTGGGTTCCTGCCTTATTAAAACTGTGCTCTCAGCAGAAGGTACTCCGCTGCGCTCCTGCTCTCTGCCAGAATGATACCCTTACTTACTGGAGAGGAGAGGGAAATGCACAGGACGGAACTTAAGTTTGTCAATTACCTTCTCTGAAACACCTAGGAAACATGCCATTGCATATGATCCATCACACTTTTGAGGGTCTCTGGTACAGCCACTCTACAATAACACGGTTTCCAGAAGGAATATGCTCAGGATGTGCAGACTAATCCTCAGGGAGTCCTTGCTTATATGGCATTGTGCCTACGTCTTTTATATGGACCTTTCAAATCAAGCGATGCTCTGTTGTCTAGTATGTCCTGGTATGGAATTTGTCGTTGAAAAACTTCAATCCTTTTGCATACTAATTCCACACCCAAGAATATATCCCGGGTAAATAGTTAGTGATGTTCACAAACATTTAAGTACAAAAACACTTATTTCAGGGATGCTTAAAATCTTTTTAAAATTAATTTATTCTCTGAAGAGTGAGAGAGAGAGAGAGAGTGTGTGTGTGTGTGAGAGAGAGAGAGAGAGAACAGGAAAAGGGCAGAGAGAGAGGGAGAGAGAGAATCCCAAGCAGGCACTGTCAGTGCAGAGCTGGATGTGGGGCTCGAACGTATGAACCGTGGGATTATGACCTAAGCAGAAACCAAGAGTTAAATGCTTAACCGACTGAGCCATCCAGACACCCGGCTTAAAATCTTTGAACAAATTATGTCCAACCATAGGGAAATAATTAGAAAATGATAGAAACTCCATATAATGGATGGTTGTAGTCAATATAGAAAAATTATTAATGACATGACTTAGACTTATACCTCAACATATTCATCTGCTTGTTGCCTGTGTATTTAGCTATCCAAGGCTGCACAGAGGTAACATGGTCAAAGAATTCAAAAGGCTAACAAGGAGATCAGGATTTGGATCTGTGCTTGGAGCCACAGGTTTTCCTCTCTCAGAGACCAGAGGAAGGAGACATGCCAGTTAAACAGGAGACTTCAATTCTAGAGAAGCCTGATGGCTGGCAGAGACCATGTCCTAGAAATGGAAGAATGGAAAGAATATTCCATTGTGAGAAGCAGGGAGGGGAGCCAAAAATTCTCAGAGTTGCTAGTATTAGCTATTACTGATATAGCCACCATGCAACAGTCTTAGGTACTTTTCAGCAAGTTGGGGGAGAGGATCATGGAGAGGCACCCACCAGGCGGAGGTGTGAAGGGGTGACTGTGCGAATCTGGTCACGGTGGAGCTTGCTAGATCCAGCAAGAACTACCCCTACAAGAATGGCAGCAGGGACACATCATGGGTAATAACCTGGTTGTTTTGTTTTGTTTTTGTTTTAGAATATGTGACAGTTCTGAGATTCATTCATTCATTCATTCATTCAATAACTATGTCACATGCATCTGTTATTTTCCAGATACCTTACTAGGTAGTCGCTGTACATGGTTGGCCATGATAGTTTTCTGCCCTTGGGAGATTGTGCTTTTTCCTGAAGGAACTCTCAGGTCGGTGCAAACCAAACACAAAGGGAGAGCATGATAATATTACATTGGGGTGGTATTTTTCTTGATAGAAATATAATACCAGTAATATGCAGGGTTCCATGAAGAATTTTTGAGTTTTGCCAGTCTGGCACATAAGTCCGTCTTCAATAAATGCTTGGAGAAGATAGTGGTGGATAGGCTCTGATTTTATTTCTTTTAAAATTGGGTTTTGGAACGTAGGGAAGGATTCTCTCATAAAGTCTGTAAGGGAGCAGTTCTCAGTCAGTGTGCATCGATGTCTAGTATGTTGAAGTCAGATTTGAGATCAATTACCAATAATTAGTAACTGACATTGAGTACCAAGGTTTTGTCTAATGACTTAAAAAATAAAGTCATTCTTGGGGCGCCTGGGTGGCTTAGTCAGTTAAGCGTCCGACTTTCGCTTAGGTCATGATCTCGCGGTTCGTGGGTTCAGGCCCCGCGTCGGGCTCTGTGCTGACTGCCAGCTCAGAGCCTGGAGCCTGTTTCAGTCTGTGACTCCCTCTCTCTCTGACCCTCCCCTGCTCACGCTGTCTCTCTCTCTCCTAGAAATAAATAAAAATATTAAAAAAAAAATAAAGTCATTCATATTTGAAGCAAAGTAGTGATGACTTGTATTGTGATACCCAGAAGGGGAAAGACTGGGCCTAGAAACAGTAGGCTAGGAATTTTCATGAAACTTCTATCCAATTGTATCTCTGCCTCAACTCACTGTGGATTACTGATAGGGTACTTTAAGTTGTCTGAGTATTTTTTTAAGTTTATTTATTTTGAGAGAGAGAGCAAGCAGCATAGGAGCAGAGAAAGAAGGAGAGAGAGAATCCCAAGCAGGCTCTGCACGGTCAGTGCAGATCCTGATGCAGAGCTTGAACTCACAAATCCTGAAATCATGACCTGAGCTGAAATTAAGAGTCAGAAGCTTGGGGCGCCTGGGTGGCTCAGTCTGTTAAGCATCCGACTTCAATCTAGATCATGATCTTGCCATTACAAGTTTGAGCCCCGCATCAGGCTCTGTGCTTATAGCTGAGAGCCTGGAGCCTATTTCAGATTCTCTCTCTCTCTCTCTCTCTCTCTCTCTCTCTCTCCCCCTCTCCCTCTCCCTCTCCTTCTCTCTCTCTTTCTGCCCCTTCCTCACTCACACTCTGTCTCTCTCTCAAAAATAAATAAACATTTAAAAAATTTTAGAAATAAAAGAGAAGCTTAACTGAGCCACCCAGGTGCCCCTGTTTGAGTATTTTTTAAATTTAAGACATCTATGAGCCTTAGTAGATTTGTTTATTATTTATTTGTTTGTTTTTTTACTGCTGAGGCTTTATCTTAAAACCATGGTTTCTGCTTTTGTTTTACCTTGTTGATAATATCCCCACAAAAGACCTAATCACATCAAGAAGTGTTCATGTCCATTTTTATGGATAGACAATATGAATTTTAAAAGCCATCCAGTGTTATGTGTCTGGCTGGAACTGAAATGGCCCATGGTTAAGATAATTAGGAGTGGATGGGATGCCTTGGTGGCTCAGTCGGTTAAGTGTCCGACTTTGGCTCAGGTCATGATCTCGTGGTTCATGGGTTCAAGCCCCACATCAGGCTCTGTGCTGACAGCTCAGAGCCTGGAGCCTGTTTCAGATTCTGCGTCTCCCTCCCTCTCTGACCCTCCCCTGCTCATGTTGTCTCTCTCTCTCTCTCAGAAATAAATAAAATATTAAAAAATTAAAGAAAAATAAGAGTAGGGACTGTAGTGAACTTCAGAATATATGCCAGATTTGAAACACTTCATTATGAAAAGAAAGTTGTGTGCAGAAAAGAAATTACCCTCTCAGATCACCTTTGGCTCATATTCTCTTTGCTTAAATACCACCATTGCGTAACTTGCTTTCAATGCCTTCTCTTCTGTTGATGTGGTTCTCATAATTTGCTTTTGTTTAAAGCTTTACTTTTGGCTAAGATATTTATATACGTGAACAAGGATGCATACCCAGTAAGTCACAGTCAGTAGAGGACTATTTAGCCTTTTTATGGTGAAAGACTGGGAGAACATAAGGTAGAATCTTCCAGAAGGCAAATGAACCTGGGATCACAGAAGTTTCAATGACTCTTTAATCTTCTTTAGCCTGGTATTCTCAAGCAGTTAGCCTGATGTCTCCTTTAGTTAAAACTTTTGATTGCCAGTGATAAAAATTCTGATTCTAACTGATGTAAGCAGAAAAAAGAAAATCTGATTTGGGGTTTATGAAATGAAAACATCCTTAATTAGGGTTTGTTTCCAAGGAGTCAAACAATATCAGGGACCAGGTCTCTCCATTTGTCTGCCCTCTTCCATGTTGATTGCATGCTTAGGTTCTCCGATGGAATGTCACAGTGGAGGTCAGAGGCCCTTAACCCACATCATGCTGGCCTTGAGTCCCTTGAGGAAGAATGTGAGCTTCTTTCTCTACATTTTTCTCAACAAGCCTGACTCAGGTTCTGCTTTTATGAACTCACCCCAAGAAAGCAAGAAAGGGGAAAAACAAAAAACGAAAACAAGAACTGTGTCTGAGGGAGTAACTTCTTATAGCATGATCTCAGATAGGAGAGGACGATGGTTTTTCTCTCTCAGACCATTTAATGGATAAAGATCTCAGAAATAATTCCTGCTGATCCCCCCCCAACAAAGAAAAGCTTTATTGTTGTTTTTTTTTGTTTTCTGTTACTCCTTTCCTTCTTTTTTTATTCAGATAAAGATTCAGAGCAATTTCACGTGTGAGACACTTAAAATGTCAAATCACCAACCCCCTCTTGGACGACACTGGGATTCAGTGTCCTGGGAAGAGTAAAGGCCTGGGTTTTAAGGACTAAATAACTACTCTTTGTTTCGAGTGGGTCATTGGTACCTGAGTTGAAAGCCTAATGTTTAGTTAATGTTGTGTCATTTGATGTGACTCTACTAAAAAATGATCAGTGAGTAGAAATTTTCTGATGAAAGAAAGTTCATCTAAATTCCATGTATTTTTGAGGTGACCTCTCTGGAGCTTTCTGGCTTTCTGATTTCACATCCCAAAGACCAGGAATGAAAGAGGAAGGACCATAATTTAAGGCCACAATATAAGCACAGTTGATTGCAAAGAATAATAAATTGCCATCAGAAATCAATACATTATTTTCTGAAGCTTGTCTGGGGAGAATCATTCCATCTTCACAGATATAGTGAACATTTGCCAGATTTATAGCTGTTTGCTGGGGGTTTGTACAGCATCATATTTCCAATGGAATCCATAAGGAAGGGAGCTTGGTGATTCAGCCTTCTCCCCTGCAGTGTGAACAAAGTACACAGAAGTCTCTGAGATGAGGCATCTACAGTTGTAATAGAGCAATCTTTTCCATGTGCATTTAAATGACCAGTCAAAGGTAAGATTCCTGGGATGTTAATTTAACTGTTCACCATTTAATGCTTGCCTTTGCAAATAGGGGCCCAAATTAGATAAACTTATTTTATTAATGCAGATCGTATTAAAAATTTAGGCAGTCCTGATATAAACGGATCCTCAGTTTTTTATGTATCTGAGGGAAAATTTAACATCCATCAGGACACTAAAAATTTATAAACGTGTTGGTGATAGCCACAGAATGTACTAAATCCTAAATTATAATTTAAATATAGCAAGAAAGTAGACAATGAAGATTTTGGATTCAGGCACAGATAGTATGAAGGAGAAGTACACTAAACATTTCGTTTTCCCCCCTAAAATCTTTATGTAAAGGTAGTGGGAACTTTAGGTACATGGTGAAAATGACTTAGTTGAATTCACTAATTTGGAGTTCATAATGATTTGACCTTAGCTAGACTAACGTTTACTTGTTTCTTCTACCCAAAGAGAATTAGCTATGCTACATAAAAAGATTTTGCGAGGGAGCATCTAATCTGTTAGAGTACTTGACAGCCTGGAAATTGCATTTCATTGAAATTGTTTTGTAATTTACCTGGACTCCAATTAGTCCAAAATTGTGGTGTTTGACCAGGCTTCACTTTATGCTACAAGAACATCTAGTTCAAATTTTAAATATAACATTCCTTTCCAAAAAAATATACATATATATATATATATTTTAATAAAACTAGTCTTCTTTCCCTTTTTAATGATCCATCTTTTGGTTTTTATACTGTAAAAAAAATAATGGAATGTCATCCGTACTTAACAAAATATTCACCATTCTGGGAAAACCTCTGCTTTTATTATTTGTGTCCTGAAATAGTCATGTTATTAACTGAAATCATAAACTGCCTTAGCTCTGAGTATAAATTAAGCAGAGCCAAGAAACTGTTAGCTGACCATTCTTAACCAGTTCTTTGAAGAAGCTTAGATGTTTCCAAAGTCCTATATTGGAAAAAAAAATCAGTGTCCAAGGGTCTCCTGTCAGGTGAATGCAGAACAAGATGATTCCTAAGACTTTAATAAAAACAAAAACATTCAAAGGGTAACGTTCCTGCTTGAGACCTTCTCCCCATCTGAATGCAGAAAGAGGTGAGAAATGCTCCGTTTGTAGTTTCCTCCTTGTAGAGCATAAAATCCCACGTTCGGGACAGACATCAGGGAAGATGGGGATTTTTCTCACTATACCAGGGAACTTGTCCCACCTGCCATGCCTTCTAATGAAACCATGAGGTCTCTGAAGCAGCCTTGTCCCCACAGTCAGTCCAGGAAGACTCTCTGTCTCGGGGTAGCTCACTTCTGAGAAGTCTTGTCCCTAGAACCAAAGAGTAGAGCAGGGAAGTTGAAGGGAAAACACTGCTTTGTATTCTGTTTCTCGTAAAAATACCGTGGGTCTAAGGAGCACTGATTTTAATCAACCTCCCGAAGGTTATGAGGAAATGGGTAATCCTAGTAAAGTTCCAAAAGCTGTAAGTTTCTATTAGGCGCTGTGTAACCGAGGGCCACCATCTCAGGAGATAAGCGCGCAATATTTAACATTTCCACAAATTCTTCTAGTTATCTGCACTTCTGCCTCTTACTTCACCACTGCCTTTCAGCTTAAAATCACTGATCTGTAAGATAAGACCACTTCTGGTTCTTTTGTCACCAAGTATTTATTGTTCTATATCAGACACTGTGGGTATCCACTGAGCTGCCGAAATTAGTGTCATAGACAGAATCCTTGTCATCAGAGCCCTTGTGTTCCTGGGTGGGCATGCTGGGGAGACAGGAGACAGGTTTTTAATAGAAGAATTGAGAGCTATAAGAACCATAACAAACAAAGCCAAGTGTGGTGTTACAGGGATGGAGTTGAGATAGTGGACGTTTTAGTTAAAAAATCAGAAAGCATTTATGGTTTTAACAGTCAGTCTTTCAAAGTAGTACCAGAAGGCAGATCTGTCTTTGTATTAGTTCTCCAGAGAAACAGAAGAAATAGGATAGAGGTGTAGATGTAGATAGAAAGTAGATTTAGGTGGTGGAGGTGGAGTATAGGTGTAGCTATATCTATGGGTGTATCGTTATAAGAGGAGAGTTGTGATAGCAATTGGTTCATGCATTTACGAGACTGAGGAGTCCCACAGTCTGCTGTCTGCAAGCTGAAGGCCCAGGAAAGCCAATAGTATAATCTATTCAGGTCCAAAGGCCTGAGAACCAGGCAGCCACGGGTGTAAACCCTGGAGTTGGAAGGCCTGAGATCCAGCAGCTCTGATGTCCAAACACAAGAAAGGAGGGCCATTCCAGCTCAAGAAGAGAGCAAGAGAATTCATTCTTCATCACATTTTGTTCCATTCAGCCACCAGTGGATTCAATGGTGCCCACCCACCTTAGTGAGGGTGGCTGCCTTTACTCACTCCACTGCATCAAATGCTAATTTCTTCTGGAAATATCCTTATGGACACACCCACAAATATTGTTTCACCAGCTCTCTGGGCATCCCTTAGGCCGGTCAGGTGACATACAGAATTAACCATCGGATTGGCACTAGAGCTAATCATTGTCTCAGCTTGTTAATCATATCAAGGTCCTGTTTATACATAGATAAAGGTTATCTGTGGCAGTTTGACTTTGGAAGGTCCGTGAGTCTGAAGCTTGAATTTGTACAGTTTTGCTATTTCCTTTGGAAAAGAAAAAAAGTGCCTCGTCAGTCACATGTTAGAAGGGGAAGAAGGGATGCTTGACTTTGAAGTCAGACAGGTGGCATAGGTTCCTTCTGTGGGAGTCAGGGTACCTGCGCCACACACATTACTGGAGGAGGCATGCTCCCATCACCTTAAATCAGCAGACTTCCTGTTGATTTCAAAGGTGTTCTATGAAGATAAGGTTGCATACCAAGTGATAGGTCAGAGCCTAAGAGAGTCCACATCAACAGTCTTTCTCCTTAAATATGCACTTTTAGCTTGCAGGTCTTTCAAACAATACAGTTGTCAATAATTTAGCGAATAATCTCCCACGTCGTAAAATTTTTATTGCACTGCGGGTTTGCAATCTGGTGTTGTTGTACATCCTGGATGCCACGACGCATCAAAAGTATTTATTATATAGCCAAGTGCGTATACAAACAGAGCTCTCCTGGAGAAGGGGGCGGCGGGGGGAAGGACAGATGTTTGTGGATAAATATTTGCAAAACAAAACTGTTTTAATGAGAAAACCTTGTTGCAGAGAGAACGGGATGGATGCCCAACTTGGAATGAGAAATCGGGTAATGTTCGTGTCATTTTGCTTGGTTTGTGAGGAGATCTTCAACCTCAAGTGGGATGAGTCAGATGAGATCTGAAAGCAGGAAAAGTGGGTTCTGCTTATGGCTCATGACGGTGCCCTGCACTTAGTAGATGTGTAACAAACTTGTGCTAAATTTAAGCCTCTCTGATTTTTGATGACACATGGTAGTCCTGCAAACCAGTTTTATTCTTCCAGTCACTGAGAGCTCACAAACACCCTGCTGCACTTCCAGCTCACGTGTGTCAGGGTTTATTAGAGAAGCACATGGAAATGCATGGAATATTGATGCTCTTTTATTGATATTTCCTGTTATTTAGTTACTACACCAGTGGTTCTTAACTCCATCCATAACCAAGTCAAATTTTTATAACAAGTATTTCATAATGGATCTTTTACTCTTATGAAATAAGCTTCCCAGGTAATGTAACCTTCTTCCCATATAATTTTAAAGTATAATGTCCTAATCATAATAGAAATGAGAAATAAGAGAAAACTATTGCAACATATAACAATAATACTATAATGTATATATGGGGCCTGACCATGCTAGAAGACAAAATATAATGGTAAAAATGTTTACACTTAGGTATAAAATTGCCTGTTTATTCACATCGGCACAACTCAAGCAGATGCATTGTGTTGGTTGTTTTAGTTATTATAAAACACTGAGATTTCCCAAAATGATGAATGGATGACCTAGTAGAATTCTGAACTAAAGTAAAAGTTTACATCAGTATACAGAGATTATGCTCCTGGAAAACTGAGTGTTTAAAGCTGGGGAAACAAGGGATGCATGGGTGTCTCAGTCGATAGAGCATACAACTCTTTTTTTTTTTTTTTATAGTTTATTGTCAAGTTGGTTTCCATATAACACCCAGTGCTCATCCAAGTGCCCTCCTCCCTGCCCATCACCCCCTTCCGCTCTCCCCCACCACCATCAGCCCTCAGTTTGTTCTCAGTATTCAAGAGTCTCTCATGGTTTGCCTCCCTCCCTCTCCCCAACTATTTTCTCCCCTTCTCCTCCCCCATGGTCCTCTGTTAGGTTTCTCTTGTTCCACTTATAAGTGAAAACATATGGTATCTGTCTTTCTCTGCCTGACTTATTTCACTCAGCATAACACCCTTGAGTTCCATCCACATTGCTACACATGGCCAGATTTCATTCTTTCTCATTGCCAGGTAGTATTCTAGTGTATAGATAAACCACATCTTCTTGATCTGTTCATCCGTTGATGGACACTTAGGTTCTTTCCATGTTTTGACTGTTGTTGAGAGTGCTGCTGTGATATATTGGGGTGCATGTGCCCCTGTGCATCAGCACTCCTGTATCCCTTGGGTGAATTCCTAGCAGTGCTATTGCTGGGTCATAAGGGAGTTCTATGGTTAATTTTTTGAGGAACCTCCACACTGTTTTCCAGAGGGGCTGCACCAGTTTACATTCCCACCAACAGTGTAGGAGGGTGTCCCTTTCTCCACATTCTCGCCAGCATCTAGAGTTCTCTGATTTGCTCATTTTAGCCACTCTGACCAGCATGAGGTAGTATCTCAGGGTGGTTTTAATTTGTATTTCCCTGATGAGGAGGGATGCTGAGCATCGTTTCATGTGTCTGTTGGCCATCTGGGTGTCTTCTTTGGAGAAGTGTCTGTTCATATCTTCTGCCCATTCCTTCACTGGATTGTTTGTTTTTTGGGTGTGGAGTTTGGCGAGTTCCTTATAGGTTTTGGATACTAGCCCTTTAACTGATAGGTCATTTGCAGCTATCTTCTCCCGTTCCATCAGTTGCCTATTAGTTTTATGGATTGTTTCCTTTGCTGTGCAGAAGCTTTTAATTTTTTAAAAAATATTTTTATTTCTAGGAGAGAGAGAGAAACAGTGTGAGCAGGGGAGGGTCAGAGAGAGAGGGAGTCACAGACTGAAACAGGCTCCAGGCTCTAAGCTGGCAGTCAGCACAGAGCCCGACGCGGGGCTCGAACCCACATACCGCGAGATCATGACCTGAGCGAAAGCGGGACGCTTAACCGACTAAGCCACCCAGGCACCCCCAGAAGCTTTTAATCTTGATGAGGTCCCAATAGTTCATTTTTGCTCTTGATTCCCTTGCCTTTGGGAGTGTGTCAAGTACGAAATGGCTACAGTTGAGGTCAAGGAGATTGTTTCCTGCTTTCTCCTCTAGGGTTTTGATGGTTTCATGTCTCACGTTCAGGTCCTTTATCCATTTTGAGTTTATGTTTGTGTTTGGTGTGAGAAAGTGATCTAGTTTCATTCTTCTGCATGTTGCTGTCCAGTTCTCCCAGCACCATCTGTTGATGAGGCTGTCTTTTTTCCATGGAATACTCTTTCCTGCTTTGTCAAAGATTAATTGGCCATACATTTGTGGGTCCGATGCTGGGTTCCCTATTCCATTCCATTGGTCTATGTGTCTGTTTTTGTACAGTGCACAATTCTCGATCTTGGGGTTGTGAGTTCAAGCCCCACACTGGGTGTAGTGTTTATTTAAAAAAAAAACTGTAGAGTCACTATTTTAGGTTTGTATGTGAAGGGCAGTTAGTTTCTAGGCTCAGAAGATTGTGATCAAGTTGTCACCTACATGGACATCCAGGGAGACATTTGAAGGCAGTCAGAATAAAGGTA
This sequence comes from Crocuta crocuta, assembly GCF_008692635.1. NCBI lineage: Eukaryota > Metazoa > Chordata > Mammalia > Carnivora > Hyaenidae > Crocuta > Crocuta crocuta. The sequence continues at coordinate 2,692,325 of NW_027532250.1, forward strand.
CAACCTTTGCTTTGTAGACAGAGATATCTGGTATCCCCAGAGCCCATTCTGCAAACTGTAGTCGTGGCCATCCCATCCCTCCCTCACTGTGACAACCAAATTAAATGTGCCTTTATATTCTCCACATTTTCTGTATGAGGCAATAGCATGCCTGCGGAGATCCACTGAATTAAGTCAGGAAGACAAGATGGTGGTTGTGAATCCCTCCACCAGCTCATTCCGTGACATCCTTTCATTGTTTTTTCCAAGTTCCTGGTAATTTTTGAGGCAGTGACACCATATGGTGATGTCACCATCACTCGCAGACACTTGGTTGATGGCAGTGTTCTCCCTGTTGTTAGTCATTAAAAATAGAAATAAAAGGAGCCCTACTAGTTTAAGAGTAGTTTTTGTTTAAATAACTACAGAACTGGAAAGAAAAATTAGTACACAGAAGGAACAATCAATCACATAGAAGAAAAAGACAAATAGAAAGTAGGACTTCTTTTCCCCATTGTTAAACATGAAGAAGTAACAGTAAAAAAGAGAAGACAAACAGCTGTTGGGTTTGATGAGTTTTTTTTTTTTTAATTTTTGAACGTTTTTATTTATTATTGAGAGACAGAGAGAGACAGGGCATGAGCAGGGAAGGGACAGAGAGAGGGAGACACAGAATCAGAAGCAGGCTCCAGGCTCTGAGCTGTCAGCACAGAGCCTAACACAAGGCTCGAACTCACAAACCTGGGTTCTAAGGATGGGGCCTCTGAGCTTTCAGAACCTTGGCACTCACATCTGTAAGGTGCGGATGAGGTGCTCTCATGGATGTTAGCGAGAAAGCCATAGAACACCATGTGTAGCTTCTAGTAAGTGCTTAATTAAACACTAGTTCTTCCCAGTGTGTGGCAATGTGCTGGACCTTCAGTAGGTATTTGTTCAACTTAACTGGATTGCTCTGTGGATTATAACTTAATGGCTTTAATATTTTAGTCAACTGGAGTTTAATGGGTGGGCCGATCACTTAAAATCTTTAACATTATACCCCAACCACCCACGGATAGAAGAAGTAATTTAACCTACCAGCCACTTTTTCTGAGCTTTAAAATCTGAAAGTATTACAGTTATCAGAAGAACTACATGTAGTTGCCATTTGCCAGTCCTTTGAGGCATTAAAAACTCATCAAATCCTTGGGGCACCTGGGTGGCTCAGTCGGTTAAACATCCGACTTCGGCTTAGGACATGATCTCAGAGTTTGTGAGTTCGAGCCCCGGATCCAGCTGTCAGCACAGAGCCTGGAGGATTCTCTATCTCCCTCTCTCTCTACCCTTTCCCTGCTCGCTCTCTGTCTCTCTCTCTCTCTCTCTCTCTCTCTCTCTCTCTCTCTCTCTCTCTCTCTCTCTCTCTCTCTCTCTCTCTCTCTCTCACACACACACACACACACACACACGACTAAAACATATAATAAACATGGTGGATGTTTTGGAAAGCACACTGAGATAGAAATCAAAAGATCTAGGGTTTAGAGTCCTCATCTGAGAAACAAATGATTACAGTATGTAAGTAATAATCATAGAATAGTATGTGTTGAACTTGACCGTGTGTGAGGTGCTGTGCTGGGAACTTTACACCCATATCACCTTCTTATAGTCACACTATAGGAACTGTTATAATTTTGCATTTACTGCTCATCTTTGGGAGGTGAGACTATTATTGCCCTCCTTGGATGCCCGGCTTTGGAATCCAGCTTCGTGTGTCAGTACATAAATTGGGATTGCTCGTTCTCTAAGATTTTATTCCAAGTCAGGCTCTCTTGCTCTGGCCACATCCAGCCAAACCTTGGATGAGGCGTTTCACCTAAAGCCATTTTGAAACAAACATATAAAGGTTGACCATTAGAGTGAGCTGATGATTCAGAGATCGGTATTTAATTTAGTCTTTAGAACGTAAGCTGGTAAATAGGGGCCGATAGGTAACATTGCAAAGTGCTGCATACATTAGGGAATTGAGACTTGCATAATGAAAACTGTTTAGAACATAGTTGAAAAGATTTGTGGAAAGCATCTAAGGTGTGTGGAGATAATTGTTGGATTGTGATGGTAATTCGTGAGATTGAGCCTTGTGTAAGGTGTTTAGTATTTCAAACCTTTTAAGAAGAATTCTAACTGTCTAGTCAACATTAATTTGAGAGTATTCAGAAGGAGGGCATGGATAGGGAGAGCACTTGGATGAATGGGACAGGGAAAGAAAAAAGACAACCACATGACATGAACGTTCAATTTGAGTGAGCAATTCACTGATCTTTGTTGTCAGATTAAAGCCCAGGATTATCCCTCATTTTGTTAGGCAAAAATACAACGTGAGAAGAATATCATGTTTAATTATTTCATTTTGTCCCAAGGATGCATGCAGGTGATGCAGGTCTAAAAAAAAAGGTTCACTCATGGGAGATAAAAATCTTTGAGCTCACACATGCTAATATGATCATGAATTCACAATATAATATTGAACTTCTGACGCTCTTGTATACATGACTTCTTTCTCCCTGTGCCCTGGATCTACAGTCGCTACAACTTTCTGAGCTGCATTTTAGGTTGAATTTCCTTCTTATGTTTGACAGCTATGGTTAATAGGCTTTCTTTTCTTTTCTTTTCTTTTCTTTTAATGTTTTATTTATTTTTGAGAGAGAGAGAGAGAGACAGCGTGAGCAGGGGAGGGTCAGAGAGAGAGGGAGACACAGAATCTGAAGCAGGCTCCAGGCTCTGAGCTAGCTGTCAGCACAGAGCCCAACGTGGGGCTCAAACCCACGAACTGTGAGATCATGACCCGAGCCAAAGTTGGACGCTCAACTGACTGAGCCACCCAGGTGCTCCAGTAAGCTTTATTTTCTAACTGAAGAAGTTAACATGCACTCAGAGATTTCAGTACTTTCTAACCACCTAAGGGATAAAGCTGAAATCCCTGAAAGGTGGTTAATAGAAAGGCTGGGGCTGTTTACATATTTGAAGATAGAATTTTAACTGAACCTAATATACTTCTTTATTTGTAGATGGAAGGGGTGAATGCAATGTTATGATTCCAAGGAGTTTATATCTGCCAGGAAGTATTTGGATTAATAAATGTGAAAGAACTTGAATGTGAATTTGCATGTATAAGTGCTCTTCAATGTAATGAGCCATTATTACCATTCTTATTATGGGAAGCCCACATTTTCAATCTGGAATTTGTGTGTTTCCAACAACTAATCTTTTTTTTTCCCTTTCACAATCTATACAGTATATATTCATCATAATGAAGAGGCATTTGAGAAATTCTTATGGAATGAAGCGGTTTCATTTGGTATTTACAAAACCTCACAAGCCATTAACTAGACATAAATTATTTACACACACACAGACACACACACATGAGCACACACACATGCATGCTTTTCACTTTCCTCTCTTGAATAGCTTGAATTTATTCAGCAGATGTTTAATGAATGCATATCCTATGTACTGGAGAAACAGAGAAAGGAGATACCATACTTTTACACATTACACAACGTTACACAATTAATGTTAAATGGATCCATTATGATGAGGTTTTAGGGGTGATAGTGGGGCTTGTGATGTCCAGAGCTGATGGCCAAGAAGGAATTCTTGAAGATGTCTTTGGTGCAAAAAGGTGATTTTTATTAAAGCACGGGGGATAGAACCTAGGGGCAGGAAGAGCTGCCCTAGGACCATGAGGAGAGACTGGTTATATACTATGGAGTTGGGGGAGGTAAAGTCCAGGGGAAGTTTACAGTGAGATTTTTGTGTGCTAAAGAAGACTCCCAGGATCCCAGAGGCCTGGCTATTGTCAAGCTAAGGTTGTTTCCCCCCCAAGCAAATCACTAGCACGAAGACAGTGGGGAGTCCCTGGATAAAAGCTGTACTTTGCTTGCCTCAAGTATTTGCCGAGGGGCTGCAGGTTGGAAGGAAATTTAGTTCTATCTTCCATTTTGTGCCTTTGTTTCTCACATCACTATGGAGGGGTGGTGTTGGGGCTCCAGGAAACGAGTCTATAGGTTTCTGGAGATGGGCTATTGACAAGATTCTGTTCTTCTTGTGATTTACTAAGATATTTGTACACAGATGAGACTTAGGTCCTGGGGGCCAAGATGTCTATCAGTTAACCCGTAGGTTTTCCCTGTTTCCTTTGTTCTTGGGAAGCCAGGAGTGCCAGAGGAATATCACACACACCCCTCCCTGGGGGGTGGGGGCGGAGGCGGGACGTTTGCAGCCTGCCTCCGGCCTTCTTCTCCATCATGACATTACATAAATAACACAGACTTGTTTAAGAGAATTTGGACAAGTGAAATATCATAAAGAAGGGGGGGTCGTCCGTCAGCCCCTTCTTTGACACAGGTACTGGCAAGATGCTGGTAAGCCTCCTGGGACTTCGGTTCATCCGTATCACTCTCTTCATTTTGGGTTTATATGAAAGAGGATCATGAAGGCTGTTTTATAGTCTGTCTGCTCTTTGTGTTAGCCTTTCTACAAACCAGTGAATGTTCTTCTATGGCACGATTTTGAACCAATCCATGTTAATTCATCGTAGGGCTATACCAGAGTTGGTTAACCTAACTTAATGAAAAGAAATGAACATTTTGAGGTGCTACTACAGATGGACAGATTGTCCCCGAGTAAGTTTGTACCAACAACCCCTTTGTTATCTGCTCTCACGTTATGTTTTCCTTCTCCTGGGCAGCATTGTCCTTCCCTGGGAATGAATACTTTACCCACTGCTCAATATGCATGTCTCCTACCAGAATGTAAGTTCTATGAGGATCGAGAACTATCTGCATTGGACGTGGCTGTATCTTCAGCATGTGGAAAAGTGCCTGGCACAAAGTAGTCACTCGATAGATGTTTCTAGAATGGAAAGGAAGAAAAGGTGAACAAAGAGGGAGGGAGAGAAGAAGAAATTGGAAGCAAAGGGAGAAAGAATGGAAAGATAGACTCGTTCTGGCTCATTATTTTTTTAATTTGTAAATTAAGGAGAAGCATGGTTAACAGGCTATTCTTGGACTCTTTTCAATGTGACATTTTCAGCACTGGAAATCATAAATCGTATGAATAGTATCTGTCCAGGTTAGTGAAAATGGCGTTCAGAAACAAGAAGGGTTTAATATAAAGGGACAAGTAGAAACGTGTAGCTTACTGCCAGGTCACACAAGCTTGAATGGGATGCAGGCTACTTCCTGGTGGGGAATCCAAGCTTGGTTAGCAGTCTTGATCCAACTATGGAGAGAGGACAGCAGTGGCTTGGGGAGATAAGAGGGAAAAAAATAACAGCGAGTAGGGAAATACTTGCATTTATGCAGCAAACACAGTTTGGCAAAACATGAAAGAAAAGAAATATCTTTATTCTGAGGATTACTGGAGAGGATGTGGAGAACTAGAGCCTTTAAGGTAAGCAGGTGAAGAAATATTCGTACAGATAAGACCTGTTGGTTAAAAGACTGGAACTCAAAAGTTTGGACTAATGTGTACTTTACTGGGTTGAAGATGAATCAACTTCTAGAAAAGAAAGTGTTTTTCTCTTATAATGGATTTCATAGCTTCAACTTCATGTCTCCACCTGTCTTTCTAAAAGGAAAGATAAGGGATGTGGGTGGCTCAGTAGGTTAAGCGTCCAACTTAAGCTCAGGTCATGATCTCACAGTTCGTGGGTTCAAGCCCCATGTCAGGCTCTGTGCTGACAGCTAGCTCAGAGCCTGGAGCCTGTTTCAGATTCTGTGTCTCCCNAGAAGAAAATCTGATCATAGTATCATTAGATTGGAAATAGGAGGGTATAGTGTATATCGGCAGGAGTTAGTGCTGAATTGTATATTTGACTGGTGCACAGTAAATATTAAATATTAACAAAATGAATCTCATTGTTTTCAACGTTAGGGAGGAAAAGGATAATGCCTAGGGACTTTTGTTTTGAATACCCTAACTAAAATTAGTATTTGAAAAAATACTGTTTCTCTGTGAAATGATGGAAATTCAGATTTCCCTTTTGGGTGTATGCTGGGTTTAAGAAGCACAAAGGTGATACTTCAGGAGATGAGTTGAAGATAGAATTAGTGGAAAAAAAATCAAACAGGCTATTTAAATCCCATATTACACATGAGTCCTACATTCAGCCTTGTAAAAAGCCTTGTGAGAGCTGAGGAATAAATAAAACTCTGGATAAAAAGGAATTTGAAGTGGGGGAGGTGCATTGGGGACTTCACTGATTATAGGGTACAATTCATGGTCATAACAGGAGGCAAATGGCTGAGACCTCACGTGCAGGCTCTTAGATGAATTCGTTCAATATTTCCCATTTCTTTAAGAGGATGGAAGAAAGTCATTTACTCTGTGTTGAACAGAAGACACCATGTTCCCAAATGAGGCTCTTAGCCCTCTGATTCTATAAAGGGAGAGTTCTCCCTCTGGTTCTATAATGGGAGAGTTCTCTGTCAACACAATGCTTTACTTGACTTTGTCTTCCCATTGTACCTAAATTCCAGGTCCCTCCAAGGAAACTTCAGATTTCTGTGAGGGGCTGTTCATGCTGTAGGGCACTAACCAAAGCACAGAGAGGCAGGGCTCAAGGAAGTTTTGTGAGTATGCTGGTCATTTAGCCAGGGAAGAAGGAGTGGGGAGAACAGAAAACGTGCACATTTGCATGGGGGCTTGCCTCCAGAGGTTTTTTAGTTATTAGGTAGTCCTAAGCTTAAACTTCAGATCTGTCATTGTTGGGTAACTCCCCCAGCAGAGGATACTATTTATACATTACCAGTTAGGTTCTGGATTAAAAATAGTTCTGCATGTAATGACCTTAATAAGGCCTGACACATTATGGGCATTTGGTAAATGATAGCTAAAAAAAAGAATAATAATGGCATTGGAATAGTGGCTGCTTTATCATCAATAATTACATGATTTTGGGGTTCTAAGAAACATGACTTTTTAGTTAATTTACTTTCTTATGTTTAATAAGGAAGTGGACAGCAGCAGAAAGACTTCTGTGGCAAAGTTGGAAGCCTTGTGTGATGCTGGGCGAGGCCATTAAACCTTAGTGTCCCTGTGCTTGTTCCTTGTTGCTGGCTTAGCAAATTGCCACAAACTTGGTGTCTGGAACTACATGAATTTATTGTTTCATGGTTCTGTAGTTCAGAAGTCTGGCACAGGTCTCATTAGTCCAAAATCAAGATATTAGCAAGGTGTGTTCCTTCTGGAAGTTTTGGGAGAGAATTCACTTCCTTGCCACATTCCTTGACATAGCCTCCTTTTCTGTCTTCAAAGTAAGCCACAGCTCATTGAATCCTTTTTCCATTACATTTCTCTGACTGGTTCTTCTACTATGCTTTTCCACTTTTTCTTTCTCCCTCCCCCCTCCCCCCTCCCCCTCCCCCTCCCCAAGTAGGCTCCATGTCCAGTGTAGAGCCCAACAGGGTGTTCAAACTCATGATCCTGAGATCAAGAGTTGGACGCTGAACCGACTGAGCCACCCGGGCGCCCCTGCTTTTCCACTTTTAAGGCCCCTTGTGATTACATGAGACCCACCTGGATAATCCAAGGTTCTGTCTCCATCTCAAGGCCAGCTGATTAGCGACCTTGATTCCACCTGCCATCTGTATTTCCCTTTGCTATATCATGGTTAACACATTCATATGTTTTGGGAATGAGGACATGGGCATTGTTTTGGTGGTCATTATTCTGCCTACCACATTTAATCTATTAAATTGAAATAGTAGCTAATATAGGAGTTATTTTAAAACATCTACATCTTTATCCATTTGCTAATCTTACGGTAGGATAGGGCTCTTTAAAGTGTTGGTGTTCTGCATCTTTCTTTTCTTCATTTTTTAAAGTTTATTTATTTATTTTGAGAGAGAGCTTGTGAGCAGGGGAGGGGCAGAGAGAGGACAGAGAGAGAGAGAAAGAGAGAGAGAGAATCCCAAGCAGGCTCCATGCTGTCAGCGCAGAGTCCAACACGGAGCTCGAACTCACAAACCATGAGACCATGACCTGAGCTGAAACCAAGAGTGGGGCCCCCAACCGACTAAGCCCCCCAGGCGCCCCTGCATCTGTCTTAATGTTAACCACACCCTAACACATGTTGACAGTTTCCAGTTGCTTTTTAAAAATGAAGATGAAATATTAAAAATTTATTTCAGAACAGTGTGTGGACTGTTTTTAGACATTGTAATCACTTTGCCCTTTGTACATGACATTCTCACCCTGACCTTTAATCACCTTTCCATTATTTTCAAATATTTCAACTTAATCTTTACAGAAAAATTATTTTTCACGAATATCCACCAACTTAAGTAAAGTTTAACTAAATTTTATGCTTTCCATAACAGGAGCAAATGGCATAAGCAATTAAAATTGATCTTGGTTTGCATAGAATTTACCCAGTGGAAGCACAGGTGTGCAGGCAAAGGAGCAATCCAGGGACTAGTAAGCATCCGTCACTGTTTTCCTGAAGCAGTGGAGATTTGTCAAGTCAGTTAAGTGGAGATTGATGAAAATGGCTTGTACTCTATCAGGAGCTAACGTTCCTGTGTGGTTTATTATGTACAGGCACCATGTGATGTTTACATGCATTAAATGTTTTAATTTTTGTTTCAACCCTTTGAAGAAAGTTGGACCTGATGAGAAGTAATATCCTACAAGCCAAGTAGCCAGTAGGAAGATGGTTAAGATTTGAAGTCACATAGTCTGACTCTGCAGTGAATCACATTCATTTCCAGTCTGCTGTATGGACCTCACATTGCTGCCTGTAGGACTGGAGGAGATGATTCATACTAAATGCCTCTTAGATACCCTGCTTGGTCACAGTTGGTGTGTAATCATACTTAGCTGATTCAGATCTGAGTATCCAACTTAATACTTATTCACCAAAAACAATTGATCAATTTTAGAGCACAGGTAATAGATGAAATCCTGTACCAGGAAGTGTTAAGATTTTAAAATAAACACATGCATGCATGCACACACATATGTGATACACTACAGATGATAATAGCTTCTCATTTATTGAGCACTGGGTCATGTTCTTAACATATGTTATCTCATTCAGTCCCATGGCCACAACTCTATGAAGTTGATATTATTATTATCCCATTTTACAGTTAAAAAAAAAAACTAAGCAAAAGGAAGTTAAATTATTTGCACTGGGTCACAGAGCTGGCAGGTGGTAAAGCTCTGGAGAGACTTAATGAGGCTTATTAGATTCTAAAATTCAGCTTTTGGAAATCTTTCTCTGAGGAGCAGGGTAGGTGAAATAGTACAATAAAGAAAGAATTGACAGAATTTAGCCAACATTAAAATGTCAAATTGCCTCATTTCCCACAGGATACCTTTTTGTTTCCATTTTGTCACTTCCCCCTCTCCCCCAAGGGCTATTACACTGTGTCGACATAACAATAATCTAAGCGTCATCTGTATGATTTATCAAAAGCCTATTGAGAATTAACCAACTATAATAGGATGCATGCATGTTTTGTAAGACTGGTGTTCGTGTTAAAATTTTTAGAATGGGTAACTATTGGAATGTGCTACCAATCATGATAGCCATGTTGAGATGAAACTCTATTTGGGTAGAATACTGAGTCCCTACGTTTGGTCCGTTACCAATGGCCTCCCCATTTTTGAAGAAGTCATCACAGGAGAGGTGCTCTGGGGAGAATGCATGCCCCGTATCCTTACAGAGAAAGTCTGACTGGCGTGTGAGGTTGAGTGACAACAACTCTTTTGGTTACACTGGCTAGGGTCCTATTGGGAAAATAAGTAAAGTTATGCACCATAAGATGACTGACGGGACTAACATAAGCTCTGGTCCCGAGCTTAGAGAGAGACTCCTCTTCCAGGTCTTCCTGCCCTGCTTGCCATGCAAGCCAAATTACTACTAATGCGGAATGTGGACGTAACAGATGGTAAATTGTCTCCCATGCTTGTGGTCGGGACTCAGATATCTGGAGAGGGATCTTCTCTGAGCCCACTGGTGTGAAATAAAACTCCAACCCATTAAGATCTCTGAGTTCTGCTTGGTTTCTCCGCCAGGGATCCAGTCTGGTTCTGTAACATTTCCTTAAAAACAAGTTGAGCAGACATATTTAGTCTTTTCCCAAGGCTGGGCCTGTAACCTAATCAAGGTGGTGGATCATTTCCAGCGTGGCTATTCAGAGCCTCCACAATCCCATGGACCTCTGAACTGCCAGTCACCGAAGAGCTATAGCAAAATAGAAACCAAGCAAGCCGGTTGGGATCTTGGTTCTCTACCCTCTGTCACAGTAGCTCCGTCTTTATCTGGTGTATTTATTGAAACTCAGGATTCCATTCTGTTTGATTAAAGAGTTCTGAGGCTTTTATTTATTTTTCATTTCTCTTGATAATATCGCTGTTCTAGGTCTTGCTACTCTGAAGATGGAGACAAGAAAAGATGAAGCAAAAGAAGCCGGTAACAGGGCTGTTAGTTCAGGGCTGTTCTACTCCACTTGAAAGCAATACTTCCTGATCACATGACCCCTTTGACATTTGCCCAAGGATGCGTGGGCTCTTTCCTTTCTCATTTACTTCATGCTTCTCTCTTTCAACAGTTGAAAACATAAGCTCCAGAGGTCAGGGCCATTGTCTACTTTCAGCACTTTGGTCCCCATTCCCAGAAGTGTATCTGGATTTTTGGTAAGCACTTACATATTTGAATGAATGAAAAAAAGATGCATGTATAAATCAGTGAATGGAGAAGACTCACTGGGGAAGAGCAGACTTGACAAAGGAGGGCAGATTAGGGCAATGAATGGCTACATTTCAATGTGATTACAGTGAAAAGTCTGACACAGAAGGGGACTGTTTCCCACTTTGGTCTCATGATTTTCAAGGTCAGTGTTAAGATTGTGTTGGCTTGAAAAAGGGAACATGTCTCTTCCCCTTTCAATGTAGCACCAGTTGGATCTGATTTAAATGGGACTCTATTTCCTGGTGAAGCATGTCTGAAAAATCTCTAGAAGTTGAAGGGCTAGAGTTCATATCCCCTCATAGTAATTTTCTAGCAATGAGATTTGGGGCAAATCACCTAAGTCTGTCTGTGTAATGAGGTTCGTAATGCTTTTGCTTCCTATTGTAGAATCAGAAACTTGAGTTTGTTCTGAGAAGGGAAATGTGAAATAGATCGCTATTTCTATCTTCCACCACTTCCATCTCCCTATCTCTTCTGCCCAGGCTTGATGAAAGGAATCAGAAGTTAGGCAAAGGATTTTGCAAAGAGAGGAAACAATTCTAAAGAGCTAAAAATACCTTTTTTTAAAAAAAAAAAATTCAGGTGCTATATAATGTGCAGCGTCTTTTTCTATAAACAAGACAGAGAAGGATACAGAATATTTAAAGCTTATGAATGAAATACCAGGCGAGGTAACATTAAATTTGATTAGGATCGTTTCTTTCTTATAAGTTAGATAATCTCTCCATGTTTTCTCATATTCAATGTAAAGAAGATGAACCTTTTCAGAGCCATCAAGCCCTTAGATTATACACAGTATCGTCATGTTGATTTAGGACTCCAACCTCTATCCCCAAGACCTTTGCTATCTCCAGAGCCACACAATGTAGTTTAGAGGAAAATAGGTCATGAAATCTTGTATAGGAAAAGTAGTCTTAAAGTTTGTCTTGTCACTAGCATTAATTATAAATAGACCCACACATTCCCCACTACCTTTTTTTTTTGAGACCAATAGTGAAGGAAAAAAACAGTTCACCTTGTATTTAAAGTTTTTAAAATGTTTTTATTTATTCCTGAGAGAGAGAGAGAGAGAGAGAGAGAGAGAGAGATAGTGTGAGCAGGGGAGGGTCAGAGAGAGAAGGAGATACAGAATCAGAAGCAGGCTCCAGGCTCTGAGCTGGCTGTCAGCACAGAGCCCAACGCAGGGCTCAAACCCACAAACCACGAGATCATGACCTGAGCCGAAGTTGGATGCTTCACCCACTGAGCCACCCAGGCACCCCATCAGTTCACCTCGTATTTAAAAAATGACTCTAACGTTCCACTAGCCATCCAGTGGTTGCTATAGCCTGTTCATTTAGGTTACCCTATAGGCTTATTGTGAAAATCAAGTAAAATAATGGCCTTCGAACTCCTGACATCTGTAAGACGAAAACTACATGTAAGGCATTGGGTAACGCTGTGGACTGAGCTTGGAGCCAGGGTCAGGGAGAAAAACAGCATTTATCAACTGAAGCCTTGGGAATAAACCAAGGCACCTGATTTCATACATCATCTCATTGTCCTTTTAGAGATTAAGCCTTTTAGACATCCTTAATATTAGAAAGATTGTGGCCTAACTTCCCATATCATGAAAAATTCAGAATAATCAGTAAATAAACAAGAATGGATGTCCAACAGATTTCTGTTTTCCACCACAATTATTATTTAGGCTTTTTGACATTATAAAATGTCAACTTCTTACCTCCCCCCCCTCACAGCCCCCAAATTAATGCCTCTGCCCTTGCTGGTGCCCCAATCATGAACTTAGCTTGTGTCCTGCAGCCTCCAACACTGGATTTGTATCCTCTTCCTGATGATGGGAATCAAATAGTCAAATCCATCCCAAACTTGTTTCTGTCTACCCACCTGAATCCGAAATTCTTTTCAAAAGAGGCTGGGCAACTTCTAAAATTGATTTTTTTTCCCCAACCCCAAGTTTGGCTAAGTGAACCATTACAAAGAGAAAACAAATGGAGCCAGGGAACAAATTAAGACATGCCTCAGGCACTAGCGCGCTGCTTTCTGACTCCCATCTGCTGGGCTCGGGTTCCGAGGTGCAATGCAGCAACTGAGTGTGGCTGTGTGCTTTTGTTTGTCTTCTTTTCTCTCCCTGAAGATCCATGTGCTGCCTGATGAGGGCATGACGTAAGATGGGACCCGCTGCCCAGATATAGCCTGGACATGCATGCGATTCTGATGGCTGGGTCCCTATGCGCAGGCTTCACTTGGGGGGGCATGTTCCTAGTATACTTTTTTCCGTCTTTTCCTCTCCTTGTCTTCAGGTGGGTTCCTGCCCACAATCTCGCCAGGCTGTATTGATATGGGGCTGTAGGCATATTTTCGGGAAGACTAGGAAAAAGAAGCCCTTTTTTTATCCTGAAGGATAATAAAGAACCTAGTGAGGGTCCTGTTTCTGGAACACAGGTGCAGCATGTGTTTTCAGGCCTCATCTTGAATTTATTCAGCACCTGCACTTACAAAGCAATCACCATTTCTCTCAAGTCTGAGCTTGATGTATTGGGAGGTGGGCTGTTTCCTTCTCTGCGAAATGAAGACATTGGGCTTCCTCCTCCGGAGGTCTCTTGTGGCTCTAACACCTGTAAGATCCACAGTCATGGCCAGTCCCTCCAACGTTCTCCCCTCTGTGTTTGGGGAAGATGTGCCACCTCTGGTGATCTGGATAAATGGCTCCAGACAGCAGCCAGAGTTGTCTTTTAAGATACAGGTTAGAGGAAGTTGTTTCCCAAGCTCGTATGATTCCGGTGGCTGCCCAGTACACTTGGCATAGAAGCCAGCCTCTCGCCGATGTGCATGACTGGACTGGACCTGGCTCCAGCTCCCCTCTGAGGCCTCGGGTCTAATCCTTCACCCCAACATCAGCAGGCTTCTTACCCTCTAACGAGCGGACATATTCCAGAACAACATCCTTGCCTCTGTTGTCCTCTGGGTGTGGAACATCTTCTCTAGTTCTTTGCTTGGTCAGATCCTTCTCCACCATCCAAGGCCTCACTTCCAGTGTCACCTCCCCAGAAAGTCTTCTCTGCTTCCCCTGACCTGATAGATCCAAGGAAGCATCCTATGCCATCAACCCTTTTCATTGCCTCATGACCATTAATGGAAGCTGAAATTAACTTGTTTATTTATTGTTTGCCTATTTTCCCTACAAGGATATATGGCAGTGAATGGAGGCTTTGGCTTATTGGTTGCTAGTATCCCTCACAGGTAGAAGAGAATATTGCAGATGCCCAATACGTATCAGTGAAATGAGTACGTAACAACCAGAACAATATGGCGGCTTTTGCTCACTTTGTACTGGGTGCTTCTCTGGGAGTTCTTCATATACTGACCAACTGAACTCTCATATGACCTTATGCAATGGATACACTTCCCAGCCCCATTAACAGTTGAGGAAGTTGAGGTGCAGACAGGATGAATAATTTGTCAAATGTGTTGAGGATAGATGATGGAATGGACTCTTCTATGGCTTTAGGCTTTCAGGGTGGAGCTCAGAAGCCCGTCTGCTGACACTTTTGGAGAATGTGATCTGGAAGCTTGGAGCTTTTACTGTGTTCTGATTGTCCCCGCTAATGTGAGAAAGCTCACAATTCCTTCGTCAGGTACTTAACAAAGCTTATTTAGGAAGTCTGCATTTATTTTTAAAAATTCTCCACATCCCTTTCTCCACTGGTGAATCGGAGCAGGAGTTATCCCAGGACACAGTACGGGGTCACCTGGTCAGCACCTGAGACTCTGAGACAAAAAGAGTTTTGTTTTTCTTCTCTTTTCATTTTTTAAAAATCATACCCTTAAACCCTGTACAATTAAGAAGATCCCCTCAATATGTTCAGATTAATAAGGCAAATATTTTACAAGCTGATTTTCTTTCTTGAGTATTAGAGTGAGCAATTCAGAGCAACATGAACCCTACTGGCTTTATTGAAATATTAAAACATACAAATAATTTATATGGAGACACAGACTCACAGAAGATATGAAATCTTCAGAACATTACATATATAAATTATATACACTGCCTGATTCAAGAAGTTTAATGTGTTAGAAAATACCCAGCTCACCCTCCGGTGCTCGGCCCACCCTTAATATAATTGAAGGTTAACATGAATATGGAG
>NW_027532250.1:2708858-2724280 GCF_008692635.1 Crocuta crocuta
TTTTTTTTTTTTTTTTTTTTTTTTTGAGAGAGACGTAGGGAGGGAGGGAGAGAGAACGGGTAGAGGAGGAGCAGAGAGAAAGGGAGAGAGAATTCTAAGTGGGGCTCAAGCTTACAAACTCTGAGATCATGACCTGAGTTGAAGTCAAAAAAAGTTGGACGCTTAACTGTCTGACCCACCCAGGCACCCCAAGCTGCTATTATTTTTCAATAGCATTTATGTTACTGGAGAGAAGGGACTTAAAGTGTTTTGTCCACTGACAATTCCCCAGTGGAAATCATCATAACACTTTGGACATAATTGGTGCCTACTTAATAATTCTTGAGTAGATTAATTACAAAATTAATATTTTATTTATTAATAATATCCTTAATAATTAGATGTTAATTCTGGGTTGCAGTATGGCAGAAACTATGTGCATGCGTGCACACACACACACACACACCCTTTATTTTCATGATCCTCAGTATAAGCGTTGATTAGTTACATTGTCCATGGTGAGGACAATAAATAGCACAAGATCCCCTCAGAGCACCAGACATCTGGGAAGGTGGATCATTTGCCTTCAGCTCTCAGCTGTCTTTGAACTCAGCCTCTGGCCAATTCCCCAGATGTTCACTGATGTTCTGGATCAAAGCCATTGCTTGCTCTCATTTTGTTTTTTTGTTTTTTTTTTTTTTTTTTTTTTTTAATGTTTTATTTATTTCTAGGAGAGAGAGAGAGACAGCGTGAGCAGGGGAGGGTCAGAGAGAGAGGGAGTCACAGACTGAAACAGGCTCCAGGCTCCGAGCTGGCAGTCAGCACAGAGCCCGACGCGGGGCTCGAACCCACGAACTGCGAGATCATGACCTAAGCGAAAGTCGGACGCTTAACCGACTAAGCCACCCAGGCGCCCCTGCTTGCTCTCATTTTGCAAGGGGGCCATGCAACTTATCATCACAAGCCTTGCAGAAGGGAAGTAAATAGCCCCTCACCTCAAATGCCAATTTATTCCCACTTTGTCACACTTGATTAAAATACAGGGTTTGCCTCCAAGGCTGAAATTAGCTTTTCATTTTGACTGACTGCCATCCAGGTCTGAAAAATAGCAGCTCGTTTGTTTCAATATTTACCACATCCATTCAGAAGAGATTTACATTATTGCCAATTAGAACTTAATTGTTATCCATAACTCAAACGTTTGCTGGCTGCTTATAGAGTAAAAACCATCATTCTCTTTTCCCCGTCCTGACTTCCACAACCGTAGGGCCCTTGCATCACGTGCGAGGGAATTTCTTTTCCTTAAGATGGGGTTGGTGAGCACATGACAGTCTTCAGTCTTTAGTTTCAGGATGTGGCTGGAGGCGGGCATTAATTGGCCAGTTGAATGGAAGATCGTTAAACCCCTGTGTTAGGCATCTGCTGTCTTTTACCTCCCTCATCTGCATTTCCCAACATTCCGCGAGCTGACTTCTGCTTTGGCTTTGGAGATGTTTTCTGTTGTTTGGATGATTGCGTGATCCTCCTAGCTGGGCTTCCAGATTTTACCATCGTCTCTTATAGCATATTCTTAATCCAGCAGTTCTCCGTGCAGAGCGATCCTTGTAAAATACGGTCGGGTCCTGGGATTCCTGGGCTGCAAAGCTGCTCCCACCTGCCTGTCTCACTCAGGGTTGAGGCCAGGGTCTGTGCAGCGGCCTGGAGTCCTGCATGCTCGCACCCCCACTCACCCTCCTCAGTTGACGTCCTGTTACTCCTGACACGGTTTTTGTTCATTGTCTGTCTCCTCCTCAAAGATGTAAATTCCAGAAAGGCAGGGGTGTATTCATGCTTATTTAGAAGGCTGGTGAGGCTATTACTTCCTTCTGTCCTACTTCTGTTAATGTCACATCTGCCACTGTCTTCAGGTGCCCAGTGTGCACGTGCCCGGCTCCGCGGGGCCTCCCTGCCTCTGCCCCTGTTATGTCCGAATCATGAATCCCCAGAGACCTCCAAGGAGCCGGCACCGATGCAAGAACAAAAGGGTCTTTATTACAAGCTTGAGCAGGGGCTCGCCCGTCTCCCAGCGCAGCAGCAGCCAAGTGAAGCCCCGAACAGTGGCGAGCAGGGTTTTTATGGGGGAAGGGCGGGGGTGTTACCGTGCACACGTTGTACGTTTTGCATCATTACATAAGCACCAATCATAATTGTACAATGCCCATAGTAACAGCATAGTAACAGTTTTGACCATTCAGTGTCTGTGAGGTGTCAGTTACATTTGGCGGGACCCTATCATGACCTTTGAGAGTCTTTTAAAATGACCAATTATGAGGTGGGCTCAGAGAATCTACTTGGGGCTTCTGCAAGCGGTGATTGATTGGCAGGTTTGTACAAAGTAACTACCTGCAGCTCCCAGCCCTGACTTGTCTCTAAGACCACAGGAATGTTACACATTTCTTTTGATTGGCAGATCCGAGGGCGGTCCGAGGGTGGCTTCAGCTGAAGCTTTTCCTGGAACGGCACTACGTGCAGCCTGGGGTTGTTTCTAATGGAGGACTTAATTTCAGGCTCCTCACCCCCCTCTCACGGGGCTACAGGTGGCAAAGGAGCCTACCTTTTACTATGATAATCCCACGGATTTCTGTTTCCCTCAGCGCTCATAGCAGTGAACCCCTTCACCCTAAGATTTGACAGTGCAGTAAAACCCTGGATTGCAAGTAACTTGTTCTGTGAGTGTTCTGCTAGACAAACACATATTTCTAATAAATTTTAACTTGATCAACAAGCAATGCCTTACACATGAGTAGTACGTGCCGCTGAGCGTCACATGATCACAACCGAGGCAATGGTTCCCCCCCCCCCATCTTTCTGCGGGATAGTGGGTGATCATCTCCCATGCTTGGATGCTCGGTCTCAAGCCACGATGTTTGGCAGAAATCAGTGATTCTTCAGGACATTGGAAGGTGCCCACATCTGCACTAGTGTATGTTTTGTTACTTCAAAGCACCTGTGGACACCAGACAAGAGTGAGCCTCGGAATGCTTTGCTTCATTCTAGGTCAGGCTGCCTGCAGATCTAGACCCTTTCTTCTGATGCCTTATTGCCAGTTACATTAAATACTGTCTATGACGAGAGTTTATTGATACTGTGTGGTAGTCTACATCCGGGCTACTGTATACAATGGCCGTCGTGCAGAAGAAGCTTCCGCTAAACCAGTAGATAGTGATTCCATCTGTGATCGATAACCCTCCTCTCTTGTCTCGCTCACACCAGCCACATAGGTTTTCAAGGGGAAGTGCAGGTTAATTTGGTTTTTTTCTTTGAATTTTCTTTATTATTTTGTATTATATTACAGTATTGTAATCATTTTTATATGAATACTTTGGGGTTGTGGGATGAATCATCTGAGTTTCTATTATTTCTTATGGGGAAATTTGCTTTGATACACAAGTTAGGGGTTTCCCGAACAAATCATGCTCGCAAACCAAGGTTTTACTGTATGTACTTTCACAACAAGTCCTTATTAGATCCAAACGCATTTCTGATCAGTGGAATATTACACAAGTTTTATGTTTGCAGCAGACGCCGAAGAAGGGACATTGAGGAGCTGGTCAAAGGGAAGGCTTTTCAGGAGTGTTTAGATTACTCCACCCTGGGTCTACAGGCCAGGAGCTATCCCCCAAACTGCAGGGCTCGAGATGTGTCTTGGAGCCTGTCCTGGGTTTAAGAGGGGAAAGAACCAACACTGAAAACCAAGAGATTTTACAGAGAAATGCAGTTTGGAGGTTTCCCTGAGAAATTGGATAATCCGGCATGCTTCCTGCTGGTGCCAGCATCTGGAGCAGAGCCTGGCCTGGNGTGGTCTCAGGTCGTCAGACCTTGATTTAATGTGTCCCAGACTCGTTTGCACCTGAGCTGCAGTCTCTCACCTCGATCTGAGGACACGTGCCCACATTTAGTGTTGGCAGGGGTAGATGCACCTGCCTTGAACATGCATAGCTGGTGTGTCTCAAAGGGAGCCCCGTGAGTCTAAATTTTCTTCCGGTTTCTGATGGGCTTGAAACCACTTGCTCTGTGTCAGTTCTGAAAATGACTGCTGCTTGNCAGGCTCATCACTGGTCATTCTTTAAGTTTCTCAGACCATTCTAAATGTGTAGCCAGGATTGAGAGCTTGGTCTGAAAGTGTTCTTTGCTGATTCCCATTGCAGGGGGGAGCATAATTCATTTAGGCTGGACTGGGGTGGACTTGGCCTGAGAGCAAAGCCTAAGAGGACTTTGGTGAGGGAGAGGGAGCATCCCTAGCTTTCCCAATGTCAGGGGGAGCCAGCAGCTCCAGCCAATTGCGCTTTCTCTTGGCCTGTTTTTGTCTTTATTGGAACAATAAGGATATGAAGCACAAGAGTAGGGAAGGAAATTGGCTGGCACAGCCAGTTCCTGACCAGAAGACACTCTCCTCTGTCTAATGGGGGCATTAAAGAACCAGACTTTTGGGCATCGTTACTTTTGCTTTTGATTTGGGACTGGATTTGAAAGCCTTTATTTAGAGTGAGTTTGCTTTCAATCTTGCTATCACTCAACAAACTTTACCAGTGATTGAACATTGTGATTCTCTTTTCTCTCTGAGTTGAAATTTATAGCGGCCTCCTCAAATGACCTCTGACTGTCAGATATGCGCCTGAAAATGTAGCTAGAGATAAGTCCCCGGGGCCTCGGGACTGGGAAAGAGACAGCTAATCATTAGGGACCTGAGAGGTAGTGGGGGTGGCCACAAGTCGTGCCCACCTGGCCTTCCATCTTAAGCAGGTGGTATATTACAGGGGAATTTCAGAAAACTATCCTTCCTAGATTGTTGTCATTGCTGTGAAGTGCTTTGTCCTGCTCTGGGGCGATGGGAGAGAAAACTTTCAAATACCTTTATGTTAACAGATTTTTCTAGTGGACCACTTTTCACAGAAAAACCTACTTACAGACCAAGGCTGGAGCACGATCAATGGGACAAGGAGGAGAAAAGTTGCCTCTATTTAATTAGCTGTGGGTCTGTGTCAAATGGGGACGGCCACTGAGGATGTGGCACGGCTGCTTAATTTCACACTGTTTTATGTTCAAGTATCACTGTCACCTCCAAAACTTGGTCCAGATCGTTTTACCAGCAGCACTTGCTGGAAAGCCTTTTTGGAGAAAAAGGTATATAATGTATTCTGTTAGGCAGCAAACCAGCCACTTAGACACACAGCCCTTTGATTAAACAATTTGAAAGAAAGAGGGAATTGGATTTTAACGACTATTCTGAATCCCTCACCTAAGGGGTAGAATTCTAAAAGGGCTCTGCATCACCCTTGTTATTACTGTATATTTGGACAAGGGCAAAATTAAAAATTGGGTTGTTCATCACAAATGGCTCATTATTTTCATTAGGGCATGCAGTCTGTGGTTTGTTAACACAGAGCACAGTCCAGTGGGCATGTTCATCCGATTTGGCCTGAGGTGTTCTCCTAATGGTTTAGGCAACTAGAGGGGTGTCTCTGCATTTCCTCCTTCTATTGGTTTCCTTGAATAAAGCAAGTGAATTTTAGAAGAAAGGCTCCAAATGGACTCAACTCATTTTTATTAAAGAGCTTTGCTGGTCAGTGGGGAAAGCCTTTGAATAACTTTCTGAACTTACTGCGTCCATAGTATAGTTGGTTAAAACTCCATAATGAGGGGGGCGCCTGGGTGGCTCAGTCGGTTAAGCANCCTCTCTCTCTGACCCGACCCTGCTCACACTAATCTCAGAAATAAATAAAAACATTTTTAAAAAAACCTCCATAATGAGGAACAAAATTACATTTTAATACAAATATATCTTCTTCATTCCTGAGTGTGCTGATGAGCAGGGGTGTTGGGGGGTGGGGGAGGCTACAGAGTTGAATAAGATATCAGGTCAGTCTCCCGAAGGTCCTAGTCCAATGGGAGAGATAAACATGATAAACATTTTTTTTCTTCACTTTTGTTTGTTTCCTTGGTGCCTTTTCCAAAAAGGGTCCCTCTACCCCCACCAGTGCAGCTGGCCATCTGTGGACCAGCCCCAGTTGCAAAGTGACCCTGCTAACTCTTCCATAGTTAATTGTTTAGGCATGAGTACCTTATTCTACTTGGGAAAATGACTCATTTTCCCAAGAATTTTGGATTTAAGACAAAACTGAAGGGTTTGAAATGACAAAAATCATGCATCTGTTGACTCCATGCACATTCAATGTCGGATGCATCAGGTATCAGCAGTGCAAAGAGAAAGGGTAACCCCTGGTGTGCTGGTGAGCTGACTTGCTGTGAAAAAATTTTTTAAGCATTTGTCAACTTTTATAGTGTAAATATTCCTGCCATGACCGATTTCAAGCTACCAGCAGTTTTAATAACCAACTCACAAAATTCCTGATTATTTGACAGTCAGCTGTCATGAACCTGTGTGAGCTAGCCCCAGCTCACTGCTGCATGGAGCCCACATTTTAGCATAAGACAGAAGTTACATGAGTAAACTAGCACACAGACATGATACTTTCTGATTTGAATTAATGTTATAAAGTAAATATGCAATAGAATAAGACATGAACAATTCAATGAGTGCTGACTGTCAAACATTCAGGGATTTTGTGAGCCACAATTGCATATAGTAAGTACCCAGTAAGTATTGGCTATAGAAGTCCTCTCTTAGGGATCAGTGGTTGAACTCAGTTATGATGGAGAAGGAATTTGCTGCATAAAATGTGTTCCAGTCACCAGAAGTCTGGTTCCTCATGGATCAGAGAAATAGAGAAGTGCATTCTGGATTGAGAGAGGGAGAGAGAGGCGGGAGAGGGGAAGAGAAGAGGGGAATGATCCAGATGCCCATAGAAAGGTAGAAAGACCTGGACAAATGATCAAGGGAGAGGTAACACAGCATATGAGCCCCCTCATTCTGGATGCCTTTGAGAACCAGATGACTTCCTGCCTTGGGTCTGTAAGTATCCACTACCCTTTACAGTAAGTCCCTGCTCTGGTTAGAATTCTGTGACTTGTTACCAAGAGAGCTGTAACACAACTTGTGTGTGCTGGTATACACACACACACACACACACACACACACTTAATTTTTCCCCAAGATTTTAAAAGAGTAATACTCTTGGCGGATGATGCGTCTACAATCTGAATTTGGAAAACATATTTGTAGAGCCTATAGATACCTTTTCTATCTTCATGTTCACTGTAGTGCTTAGTATGCTTCACTGCTCACCAAGTCTTCAGAAAATAGTTAATGGAAGAATGACTAAGGGACCCAGTTATGTTTCAGGGGAATGGTTATCAAGTTTGAGAATGCATCAGAAGTAGCCTTGCTAGAATGCAGATAGAAGGGAGCTACCCCCTGGGATCCTGCACTTTTAATAAGCACCAGTGATCCAGGATCCAGGCAAACTGAGGGCCATGCTTCAATACACTTGGATTTGGCAGAAGAGCTTGCTGGAAGAGCATAGACAGAAGGTTTGAAAATCACCCAATGTGCCATCCTTCAGGAGTGGGTGTGATCTGGCAGAAGCGGGGTCTAGGGGTCCAGTCTTGCAACCCAATGTATAGATTTGGGGAAGCCATTTTCCCTTTGGTGGGCATTGTTGGTTCTGATGTGCATAATTTGAGAGGGGTTGATGATCCAAGCTGCTGCTTCTAGCTCAGACCTTGTGTGACTTGCTTGGTAATTTTAGGAAACATGCTTACCTTTCCCATACTGTAAGTTTTGTGGAGGTAATGTAGCAATATCACTCGAGCCCCTTGCTCCCCAGAGGCAATGGTTGTTAGGATATTGATGAGGAAATGCTTCCTCAAAAGTGGTAATTTTATATTAGAACTTGGGCCATGTTCTCATTCCCTTCCAGCCTGTGTTTCCTCCTCTGTAGAATGGCGGTTTGGGGCTAGATCTCTGTTTATCAAAGGGTTAGAGCATGAATCTGAGATAAGATTAGATGGTTAGAGGACACGGTGAGAAAGTTGAGTTGTACTCGAAAATGATGACACTCTTTGAGAATCTTTTTCAATATTTTCAGATAACCGAAGACTTACCTTGGACTTATTGTGGCTAGAACATCTTTATGACTGAAAATGATGATTTTTTTTTCTTTTTACAAAGAGGACTAACTGCATGTTTGGGGTTTTATATACCTGTATCTTCTGATGTTAAGAATTTCCAGCTGATACCTACCATTTTTTCCCCATGAAAGGGGGGAACCTTATAATACACGGGAGGGACATTTGAGTCTCTAAAAGAAAGTATGTGTGTAGTTGAATTAGCGAGGAAGAACCCTGTAGCGTGTCCTTTGCTGAGGGAAAGGATTTAAAAGGATGCCAGGAGGAAAAATCACAGTGAAGCTTTCATTCAACTGATTCAGACATTGGTCCATTGGCAAGAAAGGTGAGGTGAGGTGAGGTCACTGTATTTCATGACCTCAGTGGCCCATGTGAAAAAGTTAGACTGCTGAGACATCAGACATCTACACTAGAGATATGATTCTCATTAAGTGAGTTCTGAGTAGAGTTATGTAGAAGCAATTCCTGTCACTGTGAATGTGAGCTCCAAGGGGAAAAATCCTCCCTCCTTCTACACACACAATTTTACTTATTTTAAACACAAGCTTAAGGTGAAGTAATAAGTATTCAGGTTAGTCTTACTTTTCCAGAATAACTCCCTCCACAGCCAGGATGACTAGAAGTAGCAAATAGTACAGAATTTGAATACTAAAGTTTATTTTTAAATATATTTTTCATTTTTATTTATTTAGAAACTTTTTAGTGTTCATTTATTTTTGAGAGAGAGAGAGATAGAGCAGGGGAGGGTCAGAGAGATTGGGAGATACAGAATCCGAAGCAGGTTCCAGGCTCTGAGCTGTCAGCACAGAGCCCAAAGCGGGGCTCAAACTCACAAACCAAACTGATAGTGACTTGAGCTGAAGTTGGATTCTTAACTGAGCCACCCAGGTACCCTTAAATATATTTTTAAAATAGAAGTATGTCCTGTGCAATATTTGTTCCAAGTATGGGACATGTTTATACTAAAAAGTTATTTGTATTCATCTGAAATTCCAGTGAACTGGGCATCTTTTATTTTATCCGATGACCCCAACCTCACTTTATGCAGCAAAGATAAAATCAGGTATATTTCGTCTGATATAGATATAACCAAAGATGAGGTGACTCTTATTCTGATCTGGTATTGGGGTTGTCAAATGGAAGGACTAGAAGTTTCTTATTGCTTCTTGTTGCTAAGTTATATAGACTAAATCAATGGTTCCTAAAATTAGCCCCCATAAGCAGCAAAATTTACACTACTTCATGGCAGGATTAAAAAAAAATATATGTCTTAAATTTCTTATAACACTGAACCTTCAATTTTAAATAATGATCATTTATTATGAGATTCTTTTCCTTTATCATTTCTAAAAACTATTCATAAAAGGACAGCCACCTCCAGTATGATATTGTCGCTTTGGTGAATGGCAGCATTGTGTCAATCCCAATCCATTTTTTTAAAATCGGTCTTAGAATCATAAAATTCAAACTGCTGGATTAAATTTAAAAAGTTTTACCAAAATAGGTGACATGGTTATATTAAGTAGATCGAAGTCTAGAATATTGCCTACTAAGTTATTTGTGAGCTTCCCAGGGAAAGCTGCCCTTGCGAAGGCAGGGTTCTATGTTATCACATCTGATGAGCGTGTTCCTTTCTACTTATAATCCTGTTTTTCCCTTCACTGAAAATGCCATTCCCGAGCGTACTTACAGATTCCATTTGTACTCGACTCACCTAAGAGCCTTCTTTCTTTCACAAAGAAGTGAGGTAGCAAAGTATTATTCGTAACCCTCGACATGGTCTTTTCTTCCTCTGCTATGTTTATGGTTTGGTTTCTAGTAACCTAGGATATGTTTTTCAAGGATTTCTTTCAAAGGTCAAGCTGGACTGGTTATCTATGACTGTTGAACAAGTTACCTTACAACTTATCAGCTTGAAAGAGCACGTATATATTACCTTGCAGTGTCTGTGATTCAGCCTCTCTCACAACCCTTCCACCAAAGTGTCGGCCAGGACTGGGGTTTCATCTGAAGTCATCAACTGGGGAAGGATCCACTTCCAAGCTCTCTCAGGGGTTGTTGGCATGATTCAGTTCTCTCAGGTGGTTGGACTGAGCACATCATGCCCTGAGTGCTGACTGGAGATCACCTTCTGTTCCTTGCCCCATGGGCTTGTCTGTCATGGCAGCTGCTTTCTTGAGAGTCAGCAATGAAGAATAGTCTGTTGGCAGAATGAAAGTTACTGTCATTTGTAACCTAATCATGGGAGTGATTTCCCCCGCATCTTTGCTATATTCTGTTGGTTAGAAGCAAGTGATAGGTCCCACACACTGAAGAGAAGGCCTTTGTACAAGAGTGTGGCCATCTCAGAAGTCTGGCTGCCACACTCAACCTTGCTTCCTCCGTTGGTGTTTTTCTTTCAACATCCACCACTATTCCATATGTCACAGAGGGGCGTGGAGATCGTGGTCATATCAGAACTAATCTCATGTGTAACAGATTTACAATTTCTGCTAAGGACAGAACGCTTGTTAACAAGGTCACAGCATCAGTTGTTAATGCTTGTTAACAAGGTCACAACATCAGTTCAATAAGAAAATACTTTCAGACTATGAGATTTAAGAAAATATATGCTGAACTGAACTAATGGTGGAAGAATTCTAGACAATTGGTTCTACCTTCCATGATTACATTTTTTTCTACCATCGAGATGTTTTCAGGGACCTGCTATCAGTAATAGATTCTTTGGCTCTTTTGTCTACTAAATCATCTTTGTTTGTTTGTTTGTTTTTTAATGTGTATTTCAGAATGCCACCTAATCTTCTTTCTTAGTGATAGGCAAAGTAAGGGGCCATTCAGGAAGTGACAGTCAAGCACGTTCCACACCAGTTTGTCATAAATTGTTAGGACAATGTCAAGTCTTGAGATCACAGGTCTTTTATGTAGGTGCCTTAATTGATTGTATGTTGCTTGTATTAGATGAAAGGAGTATAGAATTTTAATGCATGAGGTTAAACACGATCTTCCAAAGAAAACACTGTCACTCAGGGATAATTAATTAAGCTTTTATACAAAGGAAAAATTAGTGAAACAAGTTAAACACCACTACAAGATGTAAATTTGTGAATTCCGGACGCTGATAATTACACAGAACGGAAGCCTTCTTGTCAGAAGGATGTTTTCTTCCATTTTTGCTCTGTGGTTCAAACTTTCTTCTAGGGATTAATTCAGGAATGAGGACATTGCAAGTGTTGAAAATAGTGAAAATATTGTTAAATAGCCAGATATTTGATTTACCACTTCTTTTGTGGCAGAATATGTGTGGTTTATTTTGCCAATGCACAGAAATCATTTAATTGCACGGCACCATAAACATGTAGAAAAACATTAATATTTGATTACCAAGTTTTATTAGTATTATTATGTCATTTCTTTTCAAAATATATTGGCTTTAACTTCTCATAGAATTACGATTTTGAGAACAAAAGGAGGAGTAAATTCTCAGCGTATGTCCTCATCTAGAAAGCAGATACCAGTCACAGTGAGAGCATTAGAAATAAAGCTAAAATGAAAAAAAAAACCCACTGTGATTATTTAGAGCTTTGGAACAATACATGTACTTTTATAATGAACAAAAACATTTGTGCATTGATTCTGTTAAATATTTTACTCCTTGAGCTCAGGTCACTCAGACTAGTTGCTTGAATGAGTTGAATGTGATTTTACCTGAATTGATAAGTAAAGTCTACCAACTTCGGTATTGCGGCTTCGGTGAATTTTACCAAAAGAAATTTTTACATTAGATTCTGATCTCTTATTTATATTTGCTTTGTATAGTGGTTTATAAACTACTTATGTAAGATAAACCAACCAGTCAGAATTCTTGAGAAAGTAGTCTTCATTGTTAACAAATATCTACTCAGTTCAAGCCTCACAAGTGGAGACTTTTTAATTTTATTTTAATGTTTATTTATTTACTTTAGAGAGAGTGAGAGAGAGAGTGAGTGCACATGAGCAGGGGAAGGGCAGAGAGAGAGGGAGTCACAGAACTTGAAGCAGGCTCCAGGCTCTAGGTTGTCAGCACAGAGCCCCACGTGAGACTCGAACCCAGGAACCATAAGATCATGACCTGAGCCCAAATTGGACGCTCAACTGACTGAGCCACCCAGGTGCCCCAAAACTCTTTTATTTCAAATTTTGTTTTGAAAAATATTACTCCATTTATTCAAGAATTCCATACCAAGCATCTGGTATATTGTAGATATGGGGCCAGGCACTGAGGATATACTGCAAAACAAAAGAGAGAAGAGTTGTGTCCTCAAAGGGCTGATACTCTGGAAAGGAAGGCAGACAATAAATATAACAAATTAGTGAATTACATTTGCTTAAGAAGGTGATGGGTTCTAGAACAAAAAGAAGGTTTGGGGCATGGTAAAAGGCTTGTGAGTGGTGAGGCCAGGCATGAGCAGATTGCTCTATTAAATATTGTGGTTGGGTTGGGGTAAGTCTCAATGAGGAGACACCATCTGAGCAAAATATTTCTTTGCAGAGGTGAAGGAGCAAGGGCGCCTGGGTGTCTCAGTCCAGCATCCAGTGTTGGCTCAGGTCATGATCTCTCAGTTCATGGTTTTGAGCCCCACATCGGGATCTGTGCTGACAGATCAGAGCCTGGAGCCTGCTTTGGATTCTGTGTCTCCATCTCTCTCTCTGCCCTCCTCCCCCCCACTCTCTCTCTCAAATATAAATAATAAACATTAAAAATTTTAAAAAGAAAGGTGAAGGAGTAAGCTATGCAGATAGATATTCTAGGGAAGAATGCTCTAGCAAAAGGAGAGACAAGGCCAAAACTTTAAATGTAAGTGTGCATGGGCTTATTTTTATTATATTGCATGTAATGGCCAAGACAGAAACTGTAATTTAATGACCAAGGGCTTTAGAGAGCTTCAAGGCCATTCAAACAGGAATGCTCCTTGTTCAGACCTTTGTATTTGAAAGGTCACAGAGCTGGGGTTGAACTGTTCCTGATTCCATGTACTTAGCACATGGAGGAATTTTAAGGAATACAAAGAAGAATTTGACATAACCCTTGTCCTCGAGATGACTAGACCAGCTTTTGTGAAACAAACACTGTGTAAAATGGCATTGCTAAAGAAGAGAGCCATACCTCTGCTCATAGGAAGGAGATGACTGAAAATACATCTTGTGAGAGAAGCTCCTTGGGAGATATAGAAGCTGAGCAGAATGTTCAATTAATGGGGAGGCTGAATTCATGTGGGAGGTGGTATTGCTCTCCATCTTCACTTATCATACTTATTACTTTAGTATAAATTACTGGGCCAGGGACTGTGGTAGCCAACCCCCAAAATGTCCCCCAGTGGTCCCTACTTTCTGACATTCATACCCTTTGTCTAGACACCTCCACATTATACCAGGTTGGTCTACGTGACCAGTTGCTTCAAAGGAAATAATGGTGTGTCACATCTGAGATTAGGTTATAAAGACTCTGTGGCCTCTCCCTCTCTCTCCTCTCTCTCTTCTTCCTCTTTCTCTCCCTCTCCCTCTCTCTCATTGCTTGTTCAAGCCAATTGCCATGTAAGCCTTCTGATGACTGCAGCCCAGGCTGACAAATTGGCTGCAATCCCATGAATACCCCACACCAGAACCACCCAGCTATGCAGCTTCTGGACACCTGACCCCAGAAATTGTGTGACTGAAATGTTTTTGGTTTGTTTGTTTTTGTTTTAAGCCATTAAATTTGGGATAGTTTTTTGCACAGATATAAATAACTAATACTAAACTGAAGGTAGCTTTTGATGTCAACAGATGTGTCCAGCTATAATACAAAACTGATCAGAAAAATTTCAAAATCCTCTTCTGAAAGCTTTTAAGGCACAAGAAGACTTTAAGTATTAACTAGAAAGACACTTTGTTGGCTACTAAGATCCGCAGTGGAGGTAACGCCTCTGCTGTCCACCTTAGCTGGATGTCAAAGAACATCTGTGGGAAATTGTTTTATTTATTTATTTTTAAAAAAATAGTTTATTGTCAAGTTGGTTTCCATATAACACCCAGTGCTCATCCCCACAAGTGCCCTCCTCCACGCCCATCCCCCCTTCCCCTCCCCCCACCACCATCAGCCCTCAGTTTGTTCTCAGTATTCAAGAGTCTCTCATGGGTTTGCCTCCCTCCCTCTCCCCCACTATTTTTCCCCTTCTTCTCCCCCATGGTCATCTGTTAAGTTCCTCCTAATCCTCCTATACGTGCAAACATATGGTAGCTGTCCTTCTCTGTCTGACTTATTTCGCTCAGCATAACACTCTCAAGTTCCATCCACGTTGCTACACATGGCCAGATTTCATTCTTTCTCATTGCCATGGAGTATCCCATCGTATAGATAAACCACATCTTCTTGATCCATTCATCTGTTGATGGACACTTAGGTTCTTTCCATGTTTTGACTGTTGTTGAGAGTGCTGCTGTGAATATTGGGGTGCATGTGCCCCTGTGCATCAGCATTCCTATATCCCTTGTGTAAATTCCTAGCAGTGCTATTCCTGGGTCATAGGGGAGTTCTAGTGTTCATTTTGTGAGGAACCTTCACACTGTTTTCCAGAGGGACTGCACCAGTTTACATTCCCACCTACAGTGTAGGAGGCTGCCATTTTTCCACATCCTCGCCAGCATCTAGATTCCTCTGAGTTGCTCATTTTAGCCAGTCTGACCGGCGTGAGGTGGTATCTCAGGGTAGTTTTGATTAGTATTTCCCTGATGATGAGGGATGCAGAGCACCGTGTCATGTGTCTGTTGGCCATCTGGATGTCTTCTCTGGAGAAGTGTCTGTTCATGTCTTCTGCCCATTTCTTCACTGGTTTGTTTGTTTTTCAGGTGTGGAGTTTGGTGAGTTCCTTAGAGATTTTAGATACTAGCCCTTTATCTGATATGTCATTTGCAACTATCTTTTCCCATTCTGTCAGTTGCCTATTAGTTTTATGGATTGTTTCCTTTGCCGTGCAGAAGCTTTTAATCTTGATGAGGTCCCAATAGTTCATTTTTGCTCTTGATTCCCTTGCCTTTGGGGATGTGTCAAGTAAGAAATTGCTGTGGTGGAGGTCAAGGAGCTTGTTTCCTGCTTTCTCCTCTAGGGTTTTGATGGTTTCCTGTCTCACATTCAGGTCCTTTATCCTTTTCGAGTTCAGTTTTGTGTATGGTGTGAGAAAGTGATCTAGTTTTATTCTTCTGCATATTGCTGTCCAGTTCACCCGGCACCATCTGTTAAAGATGCTGTCTTAATTCCATTGGATGGTCTTTCCTGCTTTGTCAAAGATTAGTTGGCCATACATTTGTGGGTCCAATTCTGAGTTCTCTGTTCTATTCCATTGGTCTTTGTGTCTGTTTTT
>NW_027532250.1:2724406-2736582 GCF_008692635.1 Crocuta crocuta
TTTTTTGTGCAATTGTGAATGGGATCAGTTTCTTGATTTCTCTTTCTATTACTTCATTGTTGGTGTATAAAAATGCAACCAAAATCTATACATTGATTTTGTATCCTACGACTTTGCTGAATTCATGGATCAGTTTTAGTAGGCTTCTGGTGGAGTCTGTCGGGTTTTCTGTGCAGAGTATCATGTTATCTGTGAAAAGTGGAAGTTTGACTTCTTTGCCAATTCTGATGCCTTTTATTTCCTTTTGTTGTCTGATGGCTGATGCTAGGACTTCCAGCACTATGTTAAACAGCAGTGGCGAGAGTGGACATCCCTGTCGCATTCCTGATCTCAGGGGGAAAGCTCTCAGTGTTTCCCCGTTGAGGATGATGTTAGCTGAGGGCTTCTCATAAATGGCTTTTATGATGTTTAAATAAGTTCCTTCTATCCTGACTTTCTTGAGGGTCTTAATTAAGAAAGGATGCTGTATTTTGTCAAAAGCTTTTCTGCATCTATCAGCAAGATCATATGGTTTTTATATTTTCTTTTGTTAATGTGATGTATCACANCTGTGGGAATTTTGGTAGTGAGTGTGTGTTTGGGAATTTGTCCATTTCTTCTAAGTTGTCTAGTTTGTTGGCATATAATTTTTCATAGTTTTCCCTGGTAATTGCTTGTATTTCTGAATGGTTGATTGTAATAAGTCCATTTTCATTCATGATTTTGTCTATTTGAGTGCTCTCTCTTTTCTTTTTGAGAAGCCTGGCTAGAGGTTTGTCAATTTTGTTTATTTTTTCAAAAAACTAACTAACTCTTGGTTTCATTGATCTGTTCAATGGTTTCTTTGGTTTCTGTATTTATTTCTGCCCTGATTTTTATTATTTCTCTTTTCCTACTGGGTTTGGGGTGCTCTTGTTGCTCTGCTTCTAGTTCCTTTAGGTGAGCTGTTAGATTTTGCACTTGTGCTTTTTCTTGAAATAGGCCTGGAGTGCAGTTTACTTTCCTCTTAGGACTGCCTTTACCACATCTCATAGAGTTTGGATTGTTGTATTTTCTTTTTCATTTGTTTCCATATATTTTTAAATTTCTTCTCTAATTGCAGGATTGGCCCATTTATTCTTTACTAGGGTGTTTTTTTAACCTCCATGTTTTTGGACATTTTCCAGACTTCTTCCTGTGACTGATTTCAAGTTTTATAGCATTGTGATCTGAAAGTGCATGGTATGATCTCAATTCCCTTATATTTATTGAGAGCTGCTTTATGTCCCAGTATGTGATCTTTCTTGGAGAATGTGCCATGCGCACTTGAGAAGAAAGTGAATTCCATGGCCTCAGGATGTAGAGTTCTAAATATATCGGTCAGATCCATCTGGTCCAATGTGTCATTCAAGTCCATTGTGTCTTTAGTGATTCTGTCTAGTTGATCTATCCATTGCTGTAAGTGGAGTATAAAGTCCCCTGCTATTAGCACATTCTTATCCATAACATTGTTTCTGTGTGTGATTGTTTTATATATTTAGGTGTTCCCATATTTGGTGCATAGACATTTATAATTGTTAGCTCTTCCTGATGGATAGACCCTATAATTATTATATAATTCCTTCTTCATCTCTTGTTACTGTCTTTACTTTAAAATCCAGTTTGTCTGATATAAGTATAGATACTCCAGCTCTCTTTTGACTTCCAGTAGCATGATAGATATTCCTGTATCTCCTTACTTTCAATCTGAAGGTGTCCTCAGGTCTAAAATGAGTGTCTTGTAGACAGCAAATAGATGGATTTTGTTTTTTTATCCATTCTGCTACCCTATGTCTTTTGATTGGAGCATTTGGTCCATTTACATTCAGTGTTATTATTGAAAAAGATGGGTTTAGAGTCATTGTGTCCTTTGTTGGATTTATGCTTGTGGTGGTGTCTCTGGTATCTTGCGTTCCTTGCAACATTTCCCTCAGAGAGTCCCCCTCAGGGTTTCTTGTAGGGCTGGTTTAGTGGTGACAAATTCTTTCAAGTTTGGTTTATTTGGGAAGACTTTTATCTCTCCTTCTATTCTGAATGACAGGCTTGCTGATGGAGAATTCTTGGCTGCATATGTTTTCTGTTCATCACATTGAAGATTTCCTGCCATTCCTTTCTGGCCTGCCAAGTTTCAGCAGATAGGTCTGTCACCACTCTGATAGGTTTCCCTTTGTATCTTAGGGCCCTTTTCTCCCTAGCTGCTCTCAGAATTCTCTCTTTGTCCTTATATTTTGCCAGTTTCACTATGATATGTTGTTCAGAAGATTGATTCAAGTTATATCTGATGGGAGTTCTCTGTGCCTCTTGGATTTCAACGTCTGTTTTCTTCCCCAGACTGGGGAAGTTCTTTGCTACAATTTGTTCAAGGACTCCTGTGCCTTTCCCTCTCCCTTCCTCTTCTGGAATTCCTATGTTGTGGATATTATTCCATTTGATTTTATCGCTGAGCTCTCGAACTCTCCTTTCGTGTTCCCGGATCAGTTTATCTCTCTTTTTCTCAGCTTCCTATTTTTTTATAATTGTGTCTTCTAAATCACTTATACTCCTTTCTGCCTCTTCAATCTGTGCAGTGGGTGCCTCCATTTTATTATGTATCCCATTTATAGCATTTTGTAATTCATCACAACTATTTTTAAGTTCCACAGTCTTTGTAACAATAGTTTCTCTGATGTCGTCCATGCCCTTTTCAAGCCCAGAAATTAATTTTATGACTGACTATTGTTCTAAATTCTTGTTTTAGTTATGTTGCTTATATCTGTTTTGAGTGGTTCTTTAGCTGTCATTTCTTCCTGGAATTTCTTTGGAGGACTGTTCTTCTGTTTCGTCATTTTGGTTAGCTTTCTATCTATCTCTTGTTAGGTTTAAAAGCTTGTTATGCAGTCTGCACCTGTGAGTTCTGCTGTACCAAAAAAGGCTTTTTAACTGTCCAGAGCCTGTCTGTTCAGAAAATGTTCTTTGAATGGTGTCTCTTGGTCTCTCTTGTTGAGACCTTGGTTATTTTATTTCCCTACTCATAGTGGTATTTGGGGCTCTCCACCATGTGTACTTTGGCTTGTTTCTTGAGGTAGCCCTGGGGAAAAAAACAGACAGACAAACACACAGGGAACAAAGGCACACAAATGCACAGACAAATCCAACAAACATGCAAATCGAAAGGGAAAAAGAAAAAAAGGAAAGACACATAAAAAAAAGAGGAAGGAGGGAAGACGAATAATAAAAATAAAATACATAAAAAAGAAGAAAGAAAAAACCCGATAGACAAAGGACAGTGTAAAGCATAGAACCAGAATCCCCAGCTACAAATAAAGAGTCGGGTGTATGCAGTGCTAGTGGAAGAGCATATACAGAGAGAGAAATGACAGGGCGGGGAAGAAGTGAAATTTGAAATGAAATGAGCAGGCAGAGAGAGTAAGAGGCTTAATTCAGAGAGAAACCAGGGAATGTGGTTGGAGAGGAGGCAAAAGAAATGATGATACTGCTACTCAGAGAAACCATATGGTCTGATTACTCCATAGAGAGAGGGGGAGACAAAAAGGGAGTGGTGGAGGTGTAGAATTTCCATCTAGAGAATGGATTAAATGTGACTGTTTAAGCAAGACAGTGACCAGAAGTAATTAGGGCAGTGTGTCCATGTTGGTCTTGCCTAGGCTCCAGTTGTGGGAAATTATTTTAAAACAATGCAGATGGGGCGCCCGGGTGGCTCAGTCCGTTAAGCGTCTGACTTCGGCTCAGGTCAGATCTCACAGCTCATGGATTCGAGCCCTGCCTGGGGCTCTATGCTGACAGCTCAGAGCCTGGAGCCTGTTTCAGATTCTGTGTCTCCCTCTCTCTCTGTCCCTCCCCCACTCATGCTGTGTCTCAAAAATAAATAAACTATTAAAAATTAAAAAAAACAATGCAGATAATTGAGGGGGATTGAGGAACCTTTGGAGCCTTCAGGTCCCCATATACTCTTCCAGGTGAGCAATACCAATAAGACAATAACCACTAATAGCTCCCATTTATTTAGAACTTAGTATGTTCTAGGCACTTCAGGAATGCTTTACAAATAATGCACCGTCTTATTTCATCCTCACATAATCCTATGAAATAGGTGCCATTGCGCTCATTATTCATATGAGCGTGGCAAACAAGATTCCGTGCAGTGCCTCTCAAACAGAAATTGATCTTCCAAATCTCCCTGCAAAGGCAGGTGTCACTGTCTCCATTTTACAAGTGAGCAAACTGAGAGTCACACAGAATAAGTAATTTTAAATAGTTCTCTCTAGGGTGTATAGTTATTTAATAGCCCACTGAGCTAGAATCTGAATCCAAGAATCTACATAATCCAGAACTTACATAACAGCACATCTCCCTTCTTTCACCATGTCACCTACAGCAAAAGCAACTATCAGTAAAGGTGTTTGTTGGAAGAAACCTACACAGCATATGAGATAACGGTTATAATAATTATAAGGTCATGGTGACATCTGTCCAGTCATGTTTCTGAGCAGATTTGCAGTGATGGAGCCTCAGAGACTTTCGATAAAAATATTTTGATCCCTTTCCCTCCTCTCATTTCTAGGTATTTTGGCATTTAAGATGGAGTAGGGGATGGAGATCAAAAATTTTTCTCAAAATGACAGAAAACGGATCATTTGCATGGGAATGCCAGCTGGGGAGAAGGGAACATACGCTTGCATTCAGGAAAAGTTTCACAGGATGTAAAAGGAAACCATCTGCTTTTTCTTTTTGTTCTTGTTTAAGAACAGCTTGTGTTTGCAACTCACAATTTAAGACATGGTAATAACCTACAGGACTTAGTGAAGCATGGATCGTGCCGCTTTTATTCCTCATTTTTTCCTGCTTATTTTTTCACTCTGTGTTTGCAAAAAGCAGAATGCAAAGAGGGCATTTGCATGTTGCAACTTGGATAATAAAATTCTTCTGATCGCGGCCTGAGTCTGCCTGGTTGGGTGTTTTCTGGGCATTCCAGGATCCTGCGATGAAATCCAGCCAATATGAATCAAGCGTAATGCTTGACTTAGCTATAAGAAACACCCTAGGCTAAGACTGTGGCTCAGTGCACCTCCTGTTTATCCTATGCAGAGAACTATTTCTGCGACCCGCTTTATCTGCAGCAGCACCTGTTAGGGATGTGCAAATCGTTTTTTGGGGGAAAAAAACGGTTTTATATGTTTACTCTTCTCATTAGCATTCACCTCTGTGGCTTTGATGTGTGCCTTCTCCCCCTGCTGAAGTTTTCTTAATGATTCAGACTTCACTGCTGCTTATATGCAAATCAGTGTAGGAGCTTCCCATTTATAGACAGACGGGCTGGCTAGTGGAGTTTCCAGTGGAAAGTTTGGCTCTAAAGATCTTTCTGGATCAACAGTTAGGTCATATAGCAAAGGGGCTAAGATCAGTCAGACTATCTGGGGGAAGGTCCTGGATGTTCTGCTTGCTAGCTCTGTGACATCAGGCAAACTACTTAACCTCTCTGGGCCTTAGTTCTCTTATTCATAATATGGGAATAATATTACCCACCTGGAAGTGTTGTTATGAGGTTCAGTGAGTTAAGTAGAAAGTGCTCAGGACTGGGGGGACCTGGGTGCCTCTGTCAGTTAAGCCTCCGACTTCAGCTCAGGTCATGATCTCTCAGTTCGTGGGCTGGAGCCCCACATTGGGTGCACAGTGCAGACAGCTCAGAGCCTGGAGCCTGCTTCAGATCCTGTGTCTCTGTCTCTGCCCGGCCATTGCTCCTGCTCTCTCTCCCTCTCCCACCCTCCCTCTCAAAAATAAACAAACATTTAAAAAAAGAGAAAGTGCTCAGGACAGTATCTTGAACCAGGACCTATGGTGGGAAATTCCCCCAAATGTAATAACATTCTATCATGTTTTCCTACAAGATAAAGCTTTTCCACACATACCCACACAGTGATGTAATCTACAGAAGTTTAAAAATAAATATATGCATATATAATTATAAAATGGTGTATGTTATATATATAAATAACATACAGTGAATTCAACACCTTTCCACTGGGGACTGTGAATTTTGTCGTGGTCTATTCTGTGCCCTGTAGGGTGTTTAGAACATCCCTGGCCTCTACGCACTAGATGCCAGTAGCATATTCATCTCCTATTATGCTAGGCAGAAGTATTTCCAGATATTGCCAAATGTGCCTTGGGAATCAAAATCACCTCTGTTACCACCAGGGTTACTGATCTTGGGCCATCTTTAAAATCTCCAGCTTAGGCAATCCTAAATTCTGATGAGGAAAAAGCAAAGAATATACACTGGCATCTTCGGGCATCACAGTGCAAAAATGTCTGCTTGTTCTGTTTGTATTTAGGCCTCAAGGAACAAATTCAAACTTCACTCTTTGTAAGTATGCCCTGTACATGCAGATGTGCTAAATTTATTTGAAAGGAATCACTGCAAACTCATTAAGCAATTTCCTGTCTGTCTCTTTATATGAACCTCCGTTACATTAAGATATTAGCTTTTTAATAGGTGGTGGAGAGGGGAGCCCAGGTGTGTACACCAGACTAGTGGGTTTTCTTTAGAACTGGAAGGTCCTGGGGGGGGGGGGTGGTAGATGCAAGGGTTAAAACTATTTTTGGAGTGATTTTGAATTTTTTAATGTTTTGATATTGCATTTTGGAAGTGGCAGCAAAGCCCTTATCAATTTGTGAATATTAGCATAGCATTCATTAGCCTTTTCTAGAGGTTTCAAAAAGCTCACATTCATCAAATGGTTTAAATATAGTTTAAATTATCCCTGTGTATTCACATCTTTCCAAGTATCTAATTGACTCTTCCATCAAGTTCAACAGATAGAGATGCAGAATTTTATTTTCTTCTGTTTTTCAATGTTCAAATGAACATTTTATGCAATGTGAATAATGGACACAATTTTAGTCAAGATGGTATGGTGTTTTCAAACTTTGACTTAGTCTCTCAGGCAGTAAGAGTCTAGCAACAGTAGGAATTACCATGGCTACTGTTGGGAATAGGATGTATATCTCCTCAAGCTGGCCTCCTGGTCCGGCAAGGAGTACCCCTGGCCAGTAGGACATTGGTGCAGGTAACTGAGTCAAACACAGTAAGTGAGGTGGCCAGAGCCACATTTGTTGCTTGGAGGCAAGCACTGGAAAAGAACTAAGAAGGGAACTTCAGAGATGGATGCCAGGAGCTATGACCTTCAGAGAGCTAAAGACCTAGAAAAATATGAGGTCACAGTCTCAGCCTTGAATTCAAGAACTGAACAAAATAATTACCCCTGACTGAATGGCTGGATATGGGATATCATCTTTGTCTATAAGACATGGAATCTCAAATTGCCTTTAAAAGACTGATACTAGATTGGACACTCAGATGATTAGGTAAGGACACATCCAAAAGGTGTGTGTGTGTGTGATATCACAGAGAGTGAAAAAAATGCGTTCCATTCAAAGATTGTGTGTGCATGTCCAGTAAGTGCAGATATGCTAAATCAGACTGGGTTCCCAAACCAAGCACATGAAGGAGTCTAGTGCCAAGGAAACTATAAATCATTAGAACAATTAAATCCATCTGGAAAAACCTAGTGTAAGGCAACAATTACCCCTGGTGTGTAATATGCACTATTCATGATGCCTTGAACTTATGGAGTTTATGTTCTGATTGTAGTAGGATTCTTGCACAGAGAGTCATGACACCTAGGCTTTTCTTTTGAGGAAGCAACTTTATTTGTGCCAGCACAGCTCAGTTGGGTTTGTACCTGAAGAACTGAGTTTTCCGAATGCCACGTGACGTAGTTTTTTAATACATTTTCTACTCCTTTGTGCCCATAGATGGTAACACACAAACATGTAGTCTGATTAAGTGGTCTCATGTTACAATGTCGTGATGGATGGTGTCAGGTACGGGAATAGCCAGATTGCCTTGAGGTTTGTTTTTCTTTCCTTAGGGAGGGGACCCTACCACATGATGGCATGTTTAAGAAACTCAAATAAGAAACTGCATCTACAGGAAGAATAAGAAACTTCAAAACAAAAACAATCAGCAGTGAAATAAGAAATATGGAAATCAAATAGAAATCTTAGAAATGGGAAGGATCATCATTCAAATAAGGCATTCAGTAAATGGTGAAATTCTAGAATAGATATTGTCAAAGAGAATTTGTTTTGCAAAAACTGTACTGATACTCACCGATACCGAGCAAAAGAGTTTAAAACTATGAATGACCAATTAGACGTTACGAAGATGGAGTGGTTCCAAATGTGTGCATTAAAGGATAATTTTGTAAAAAGACTGAAATCATTGCCTTCATACAGACGTAAAATTAACACGTGTTCTAGATTTAATTCATGATTAATGAGGTAATCTGTAAAATGTTATGACTGGCTTAAAAAAGAAATCAAAGGACACCTTTATATTGGGTAAAGGAATGTTGAAATTAATTTACAAACAGATGACGCAAAACAGGCTTTTTCCTTGAAGAGTTGAGGTGCAAATGAATTGAACCTCCATGGGTCAGAATTTTCCTGGCTGTGCACAAGAATTCTTTTACATTGCTATTCATTGTTTACAGCTTATAAAGTTGTGAAAACAGCTCGAAGGAAACGAAAGGCTAGAATCAGACAACTCAGAAGAGAATGCTCAAAGCCAGGGGTCCACAAACTATCTCTTGGGCCAAAGGCAGCCTTCAGTTTGACTAGGACTCAGCTGTGCCCACCTGTTTCTGCATGCTGATTCCTGTGGCTTGCAGGCTACAGTGGTGGAAGTGAGGAGTTGCAAAGAGACCTTACAACCCACAGAGGTTAAAAAATACCTCTGGACCTTTACAGAAAGTGAACCAGTCTCTGTTCTGAGCAGTGCAGTTTGCCAATGAAGCACACTGTCTCAGCATGAATGATAGAGTTCTCAAAGAAAAGGATGGTAAAGAAGCAATATTTAAGAAGAAGAATTGACTTCCTTTTTCTAGAACTGAAATAAGACATGAGTCCTTAAACCAATATTTCACTCAGAGAACAGATACATAAAATTAGGTTTACACAGGCATAGTAGAAAAAACTGCAAACATTAACAGAGGCAGCCAAAAAATTAAGAAAAGAGTGGTAAAGAAAAAAAAATAAACGAGAGTGGATAAATTTTGAATTAGAAATATAACGGAAAAGTATTTTATATGTGTTATCTGATCTGATTTTTATAACTATTCTAGAAGCAGATACTGATGCTGCTACCAGTTTTTAGCAATGAACAGACTGAGATCAGAGTCACACAGCTAGTAATTGGTAAAAAGAACCTTGGTCTTCTGGCTCAAGAAACACTGAGCCTTTGGCCCCTGTGTTTGGCTACTTTGTTATTATAAAGAAATAGGTTTTTTATGGGGCATCTGGGAGGCTCAGTCAGTTAAACGTCCGACTTGGGCTCAGGTCATGATCTCGTGGTTTGTGGCTTCAAGCCCCATGTCGAGCTCTGTGCTGACAGCTCAGAGCCTGGAGCCTGCTTCTCAGATTCTGTCTCTCTCTCTCTCTCTCTCTCTCTCTCTCTGACCCTCCCCCTGCCCATGCTCTGTTTTCTCAAAATAAAGAAACGTTAAAAAAGAAAAAAAAAGAAATAGATCTTTTAAAGGGTAACACATGGTCCTTAATTAGGAGACACTGGAAGAGAAGTCAAGTAGCTGATTGAGTTCTGTAGAGACTTGTACAAAATGAAACGACACATCCAAAGGACATCTAGCTGGAAGGGTCCTACCACAGAACCAAGAAGTGGAAGAAGAGTGACAGCTGGAGAATGGAAGGAGTCGGGGGACAGGGAGGGTGGGGCTAAGGACCAGGTAAGGTTTGTAGGCTTTGCAGGCTGTACTAAGGATTTAACATTATTCTAAGAGCAATGTGAAGATATTGAAGTTTTAC
Source organism: Crocuta crocuta (assembly GCF_008692635.1). NCBI lineage: Eukaryota > Metazoa > Chordata > Mammalia > Carnivora > Hyaenidae > Crocuta > Crocuta crocuta. The sequence goes on from NW_027532250.1 coordinate 2,734,286, forward strand.
AAATGATGAGAGAGGGGAGTGAGCTGATCTGATTTACATTTTGAAAAGAGCCTTTGGGCTGCAGAGTGAGGAGTGGATTGGAATTGGAGCAGAATAGATGTGGGAGACCAGTTAGAAAGACGCTGATATCTAACAGCAAAGATTATTATATGCCCAAAGGAATCAGCTAGCCAAATAATGATAAGAACTTGTTATTCAGACTGGATGTGGGAGAGTATAGGGGATGGACATGATTATTTCTGAAGGAAATCTTGGTCCCTTTCTCTGGCTTGTTCTTTCATTTACGTCCTTCAGTGTTCAGACTTATTAGCGGGTAGAATAAACTTCCATTGTTCTGGGTGCCTGAATTCCCAACATGTTCGAACCTGATGCCGTGATTGATTCTGTTTGTGCTCTCCATGCAAGCATGCTTTGTGCTTATCTCCAGCGTAGCACTTTCCATGTTGAATTGTAACGTCTGCCTTCCCAGCTAGAAAGAACCCCTTGAGAATGAAGACTTTGTCTTATTTACCTTTGCATCCCACTGCCCAAAACTGCCAACTAAAAATAGTCATTCAATACAAGTTGTTGACTACATGAATGAGACTCAATTATGTGGAACAGAGTGTTTTCCCCTGCCAATTTTAGCAGCTCTCTTAATTTACATGTTTCTAGACTGACGCTAATTCCCAGGCTCCTTAGGAACTAAAAACCTTCTATAATAATGCTATTGTTCATTTGAGCCAATACTGTTTCTTACATAAAATATATAGGCGACTATAAATGTCTTGAATAACACAAATGCACTTGAATTCTGCTGTAGGTGTTAGCTCAATGATAAATTAACAATGACTCTAATCCACAGTGTCTCATACATTGGACTCCTGAAATGTGTTATTTGTTTGGATTTTCCTTCACAACATGCTCTTCATATGACCCGGCTGAAACCTCTCTGGGACTCAATTTCCTTATCTATAAAACAGATACTATTTATCTATTTTGCCTGGTTTTGTAAGAGTAAATGAGAAAATATGAAGTATGTTCATCGTATAGGAGGTATTAAATCTATTTTTAATCTATATATTTACACTTCCACCTTTTTATTGTTGCTTTTTGTTTCTAACATCCCCCTCATGCCATGGCTTATTTAACTGGCTCGGTCCCCTTTTCAGTTCTTTTAACTTGCGTTACTGAACTGATTCCAGTATTTGCTCAGATTTTGCCTTTAATGCCTCTAGATAAAGTCAGAAGGCCTACCTCTGTGCATCATGAATGGATGTGCCCATTCAAAGGTGTCCCCTAAATTTTCCCATAAGAGGAGGGCAATTCAAATTTCTCTAATTTTTCTAACCCATCCATGGTTACCTCTTTTCCATGCTGCATGCAAATCTGCAGATGGTACAGAGCTCTTTCATTCTCCTATTACATCAGATGCACGGTCTTCGCGAGAAACTGGGTAGGGCCGGCTTGGTGGCTAGCTGGAAGCAATAAAGGCTTTTGTTCCGGGCGCTGCTTTGTAGGGTTGGCATTTCTGAATTAAAGATGAACAGATGCATCCATTGCTTTTTCAACCTCCACCCTCCACCCCAATGGCTCTGCATTTTCTTTAATCATCCGCTTTGTACGAATCTCCACTCTCCCAGTGTTATTTTAATAGGCTATTATTTTGAGTCCTAGGTAAGAATTTCTTACATTCAAATTTCCAAAAGCAATTTTATGCGCTGTTGTTGGTTTCACTTGTCAGATGAAACTCCTTTTAAGGTAAACATCTTAATAAACACACTCTTCGTCTGGGTGGTACTAAGTTGGAGTGAATGCATCAGCAGCCTTGCCTCTGTTCTTGGGACTCAAACAGCTCATTTGGTGCACTGATTTAGCTTTGTTCTCACAGTGTCATATGAAGGAGTTGGAAGGGCTCACCCTCTGAGTTAGAACTTGGGTGTCTTTTTGTTCTGAATTCTCCTGGAATTGGTGTTCCTGCTAATATTATCTCAGAGACAGGAGGGAAGGAGCGCATTTTATATCCTGGTAAACACAACCATGTTATCAAGAAGAAACTCTGTCAAGGTTGCTAATTGAAATTGTCTAGGGAAGGATTTCTCAAACTTTAATCTGTACATGAATCGCTTAGAGATCTTGTTAATATTCAGTTTCTGACTCGGTGGGTCTGGGGCCTCAGATTCTCCAAGTCTAACGCATGTTAAGATGCTCCCTGGTGGTGTCGGTGCTGCTGGTGTCTGGCTCTCTCGCTACGCAGCTGTAAAGATGCACTCCCCCCCCCCCCCCCACACCTTCTTTCTGCATCTCTCCTTCTTCTT
>NW_027532250.1:2736629-2824073 GCF_008692635.1 Crocuta crocuta
AAAATACCCCCCCCCCCCCCCCCCAAGGTTTCCTTTCCACTTGTCATGATTCTCACTGTCATTATGCCACCCGGTAGATGTCCAGGTTTGGGAACTGGATTAGTGTCCTAGAATTGCCATAACAAATAACCATGAACTAGGTGACTTATCACAACAGAAATGTGTTCTCTAAAAGTTTTGGAGGCCAGAAGATCACAATGAAAGTCTCGGCAGGACTGTGTTCTCTCCAGAAGATCAAAAAGAGATTCCATTTCTTGCCTTTCCATGCTTCTAATGGTTGTGAGCATTGCTTGGCTTGTGACTGTTCACCCCACTCTCTGTGTCTGACTTCACATGGCCTTCTCTTCCTCTGCATGCCTGCCCTCGACATGTTTCTTTTAGGGACACTGGTCATTGGATTTGGGGCAGTAGGAGGGTTCTTTAGCTAAACAAAACCAATAGGATATAAATCTATTGTCTAGCTCTCTATCTATCTTTTCTAATTACATCAACAAAGACCCTTTTCCCATTTAAGTTCACATTAACAGATGCTGGGAGGTTAGGACATGGTCATATGTTTTGGAGGGGCCACCATTCAGCCTACCATAGTAGCTACATGACTAGATGACCTTTGCAATGTCTCAACCAAGCCAGAAATCCTACAATTCTAAATAGGAAAATCGTTCATTTAAAAAAATTAAAGTATAATTGACATACATTCTGTTAGTTTCAGGGGTACATCATAGTGATTATTTTTATACATTATGAAATGATTCCATGATGTCTGGTTACCACCTATACCCATACAGAGTTGTTACAGTATTATTGACCATATTCCCTATGTTGTACATTACATCCTTATGACTTATTTATTCTACAACTGGAAGTCTGTTCATCCTCTTAATTCCCTTCACCTGTTTTGCCTGCCCCCCCTTCCCCTGCTGGAAACAAACAGCTTATTTCCTGAATCTATGAATCTGTTTGATTTATTCACTTATTTTGTTTTTTAGATTCTACATATAGGTCATATGGTGTTTGTCTTTCTTTCTCTTTCTGACTTTTTTCATGTAGTATAATGCCCTCCAGGTGTATCCATGTTTTGCAAATGGCAAGATTTCTTCTTGAAAACTGCACTCTTAATGTCTAAATGCAGATGCTTTTGCTCTCTTAGGTACTGATGCTTTGTGAATGTCGTAGAGGACAAGAGGAGACTGGTGAGGACTAGAAGATATGAATGTAACTGTTAAATTGGAGAAACAAAGGTAAGTAAAGGAGGAAGATGGAGTTGACACTAAGAGCCAAAGATAGCCCTTAAAGAAACTGAGTATTTGCTTCCGCCTGAGTCAGTGTCTATGCAGGCGCTTCTCTAAAAGGCACAGGGATCACATGGGATGGGACTGGAGCATCTGCCTGGCTAATAAGCCACCAGGTGGTGTTGATACTGTTTTCCAAGGACCACACTCTAAGTAGCAAGGGCATAGGCTGGGCAAGAAGGTGTAAAAGATATCAATCCGACTTGGAATACATTGCGAGGGGGCAGAATCTTCGGTTCTGCAGAGAACGGAAGGGACCACATGCCTTCTTTTTGGCCTCCTTACAAAATTCAGGTATAATGTTGCCAAACTTCTGACTTTACAAAAAGACCCTGTATTTTTCTGTAAAATCTCTGTATTTATCAGTATTGGCCACTGATTCACAAAATTCAAAAACAACCAGTGAAACAAATCAAACCAGATTTTAAAAATGACTGCCATTGTTTAACCTCTGATTGGTGAGTCTTTTATGCCTCATCTATTCACTGAGCCCTTCTGTGACTCCTCTTGTATAAAATAGTAATTTTTAAAAACATGATACTGATAAACTGAAGGATCAAAGAAGACCAACGCTTACTGTTAAGTGTTAAACTGGCTTGAATTCTGTTTTACGCAGCTCTCCAAATGGGTAGCTGTTCAGAACACACCATGTCAAGAAGGAAATGAGACATTCCAAGGGCTATTAACTACTCCACCAGAGATCTTGGAAGATCACTGCAGTGTTATTTAGTGTCGATGTTTATTTAATTCTGGTGCAGAAGGGCAAATTTACCATGCTCAATGGTCCTCAAACTCACACTGGCTTACATGAGTGTGGCTTAATGACCCATTGACGGTAGACTATGGCGTTACCCTATAAAATAAATAGTGACAGGAGAAAGGACAGCCTGCAGTTGTTGATGTTAATATATTAGGGAACCTTTTTTTGTTGATAGAACTGAGAGATAGCATGGTTTATCAGCTGATTTGTTTGATAGTACGAAGTTAAACGGGTCGAGGTAATTGACAAATTCCCATCACTGTGGCCATGATCTGCTGTGAGTGTAGACTAATGAGTCCTACTCTGTTCAATCTTCTGCTAGATAATCTGTACATAGCTAAATGGTTTCACTTCGGCATCTCTGTAAGAATATTGCTATCCCTTTCCCTCTAGAGCTTGAGACTTAAAAAGCTACAGACATTGATATAAATGCAATGTCACAAGGGATGTATAATAAACAGCTGCCGAAGGGGCAAGAAATATAGCAATCATGTCTGCAACTCTCCATGAGAAATTAGAGAGCCATTACACAGCATTTCACCATAATGGAGTGTAGAGAATATGATTTAACTGGAAGAAAAACCCGTATCGTAATACAGCCAGATATTTCATAATATAGCTTTATTATATAAAGCTTTGAGCTATTCCAAATGCTCCTGAAAAGCCTTGCAAAAGTATCCTACCCATAGCAAAGAGATTATTTGTGCTCTGCAGAGCTCAGAGGTTGACCCAGCTTCAAGATCTGTGGTTGAACTGAGGCCTCTGTGAACTTTATGAGGATGTCTGAGTGAGAGATTGGAATATACAAAAGGATTTGGCTTTATTCTTTTACCCTACTTGCTTGTTTCCAAGAAGGGATTTGTTTGTTTGCTTTTTAAATAAGAAGAAAAATAAATATCATCGGAACACCCAGGATGCAATCTGTGAAGTTTACCATAAAACAAACCAAACAAACAAACAAACAAAACGAAGCAGAAAAAGGCCAGAGCACATGGTCCTGTTTCCCTGAGCAGCTCCCTGTGAGTTGCCCATATTATATACCTGCTCCTTTCCCTTGATTGATAGTGACTTCCTGGAAGTCTGATTTAGGAGCAAGTCTGAGGCTGATTGTTAGTTCCCTGGGAAAGAGTGCCATGATTGATTAGCAATGTCTGCCTTGAGCACAGGAAGGGAGGGCAGGTAACATATATGCCATACATTTGCATAGACGTTTTGCATTAACCCTTGAAGGGATTCCTTTACTTGAAACTTTATAAAGAAAAGTACAAAGACTGGTTGAGAATGCCTGAACCCTCTGTATCAGAAGACAAATGGCAATAAATATGATAAATACAGACCATATAGAAAAGAACAAAAGCTGATTCTTGACATTGGCAATGGATAAATCTCAGATCTTTGCAAATCTGCTGTGAAAATCCCATAGGAGCAGCTCGTGAGAGTCACTACCTCTGCACCAGCAGTGAGACAATGCAAAGTAGCACTGGTGTGAGAATGCTGAGCTGGTGACGGGGGTCATCCATGCAGCCAGATGACTTGGTCTTGCCGGTCAGTGATCATGATGTAAATGCAGGCCTCTGACAAGGCACAGTGTGTTTCAGTTATGAAATGTTAATGCCACTCCCTGTGGTAGGCAGAATGATGTCTAAGATGCCCATACCCTAATCCCTGGGAACCAATGAATATGCATGTTACATAGCAAAAAGGACTTTGCAGATTTTAAAAGAGGAAGATTATCTGGGATTACCCAGGTAGGCTCAATCTAATCACATGAGCCCTTAAAAGTAGAGATCTTTTCTGGTTCAAGGCGGAGAGGTGCAGATAGGATGTCAGAGAGATTTGGAGCAAGAGGGACTCAGCCCTGGCGCTGCTAGGTGGGGCCATGTGGGAAGCATGAGAAGGAATGTGACAGCCTCTAGGAGCAAATAGCAGTCCTCACCTGACAGCCAGCAGGAAGTAGGGACCTCGGCCTACAGCCACAAACAACTACATTCAGCCAATAACCGGAAAGAGCCTGAAAGTGAACCCTCCCCAGAACTTCTAGATAAGAGTCTACCCTGGCTGACACCTTCATTTTAGTCTTATGAAACCCTAAGTAGAAGTCCCGCCTGAGCCACTTTGCGTCCAGGCTTCTGACCCATGGGATGATGCACAATAAATAGGTGTTGTTTTAAGCTGCTAAAATTGCTGTAATCTGTTGCAACAATGATAGAAAATGAATATGCTCTCGAACCGCTGAAACCGATATGTTAAGATCTTAAGTATCAAAGATCTTATATTAGGGTATATGATATCTACAGTAGATAAACCCTGAATCTTAGTGGCTTCATACCATACAATTTCTCACTCATGTCATGGCCAAATAAGGTCAATAGATTCTGGATGGCTCCTCTCGAAGGGTGAATCCCAAGTATTAGGCTATCATCTCCAGCATTCCTAGATACTGCATAGAAGAAACAGTCATGCTGGGGTGTTTAAGGCCAGGCCTATGATGGTGACATTACTTCCTAGAGGAACATTTCTATACCTCACTGGCTGGAAACCATTCACTTGACTCCAACCTGCAAAGGAGAATGTGAAATTTGGGCTTTCTGTGTGTGCAGGAAGGAGAAGTGTAGTTGGTGAGCAATGAGCCAATCTCTGCCACAAAATATTCTTTTTAAAGTGTAGCTCTTTCATTAATTACCAATCTCCCTTTATGAAGGAAGCAATGAAATATATATCTGTTATCGAATAAAGGAGTTACTTTTGGTTTGTTGGAAGCCATTTATTTATTATTGTCCTGATCATTCATGATTTGCTAATTCCTGAAAATGTCCCAGGGTACTCTGTGTCCTCTGCTACCTTAAAAAATGTCTACATTGCTGCTGTGGTTCCTTCGAGCTCTATTCTGCTGAAGAGCATTCTTGACTTCTCCATCCCCAGAAGCTTCACATTTCTATTTTTAGCTTCACATTTCTATTTTTATTTTTTAAGCTTATTTATTGAAAAAGGGAGAGAGAGAGAGAACGTGGGTGGTGGAGGGCCAAAGAAAGAGGGAGAGACAGAATCCTAAGCAGGCTCCACCCAGTCAGCACAAACCCTGAAATCCTGACCTGAGCCAAAATCAAGAGTCAGACACTCAGCTGACTGAGCTCCTTGCTTCACATTAAAAAAAATAATAATAAAAAAAATAAAAATTTTAAAAAAAATTCTTTAAACTGGTTTTAGGTACACATCAAAATTGAAAGAAAGGTGCAGAAGTTTCCTATATACCATTAGGGTTTGTCTCCACACATGCACAGAGTCCTCCGTTACCAAGGTCCTCCACCAGCATGACAGATTTACAGTCAGCGAACCTACCCTGATGCATCATAATGACTCAAAGTCCACAGTTTACCTTAGGGTTCACTCTTGGTGGTGTACTTTCTATGGATTCGGACAAATGTATAATGGCACGTATCCATCATGATGGTATCATACAGAGCTTTTTCACATACTTAAAAATCCTCCATGTTCTACCTATTCATTCCCCACCCAACCACTAGCAACTACTGATAATTTTACTGTCTCCATAGGTTTGCCTTTCCTAGGATTTCATAGAGTTGATCGTATATGATCAACCTGCCTTTTCAGATTGGCTTCTTCTACTTGGTACCAAGCATCAGAGTTTCTTCCACATCTTTTCATGACTTGATAGTTTTTAAAAATAAGGGCCAAATAATATTCCTTTGTGTGGATGTACTACAGTTTTTCATTTATTGAAAAACATCTTGGTTGTTTTCAAATGTTGGCAATTATAAAGCTGCTGTAAACATCCATGTAGAGGTTCTGTGTGGACATGTTCACAATCCCTTTGAATAAATACAAAGGAGCATGATTACTGGGCGAAGAAACAAGCTATTCTCAACTTGATATACAGGTGCTATGCAATCCCATACAAATTCTAAGCAAGGTATTTTCTTAATTCTAGAGTTCATGTGGAGAGGCAAAAGATCCAGGATGGTCAACACAATATTGAAAGAGAAGAACAAAGTTGAGGGACTGACGTCACCTGACCTGAAGACTTATTATGAAGCTACAGTGACCAAGGGGCGCCTGGGTGGCTCAGTAGATTCAGCGTCCAACTTTGCCTCAGGTCATGATCTTGTGGTTTGTGGGTTCGAGCCCTGTGTCAGGCCCTATACTAACAGCTCAGAACCTGGACTCTGCTTCAGATTCTGTTTCTCCCTCTCTCTCTGCCCCTCCCCCACTCTCTAAAATAAACATTTTAAAAAATGCTTTAAAAAAGGCAACAGTGACCACAGAGTTTGACAAAAGAATAGACAGGTCACTGGAACAGAATAGAGCCCAGAAATAGACCTACATAAATGTAGTCAATAGATCCTTGACAAAGGAGCAAAGTCAATAGTGTTTCAATCAATGGTGCGGGGACACTATTCACATACAAATCATCATCATCATCATCATCATCAGACCTTACACCCTTCACAAAAATTAACTCAAAATGGATAATAGACCTAAATGTAAAATGCAAAACTGTAAACCCCTTAACAATAACATGCAAGAAGATCTAGATTACTGTGGGTCTGGTGATACCTTTCTAGAGACAAAACCAAAGGCCTGATCCATGAAAGAAATATTTGATAGACTGAACTTCATTGAAATTAAGAACATCTCTGTGAAAGACACTATCAAGGGAAAGAGAAGACAAGCCATAGCTGGGAAAAATATTTGCAAAGATGCATCTGATAAAGGATTGTTATCCAGAATATACAAAGAATTTGTAAACTTAGTAAGGAAAAAAAAGACCAAAAACCTTAACAGATCTCTCACCAAACAAGATATACAGATGGCAATAAGCACATGAAATGAGGCTCCACATCCTATGTCATCAGGGAAATGCAAATTAAATCAACAGTGAGACACCATCACTCAGCTATTAGAATGGCCAAAATCCAGAACACCAACAACACGAAATGCTGGTGAGGATGTGGAGGTACAGGAACTCTCATTCACCTGCTGGTGGGAATGAAAAATGGCGCAGCTACTTTGCAAGACAGTTTGTGTGTTTCTTACTAAACTAGACATTTACCCTTATTTAATTTTCTTTTTTCTTTTTTTTTTTTAAGATTTTGTTTTTAAGTAATCTCTACACCCAACATGGGGCTCAAACCTACAACCTCAAGGTCAAGTCGCACGCTCTACCAATGGAGCCAGCCAGGTGTCCGTATCCTTGTATATTTTTAAATGTTACCTTCACCAGTTGCTTTTTCCACAGGGTGCTCTCCATGTATGGAGCAGCTATTTTTTATTTCTGTCTCTGACTTTGCGCTGTGATGGTGGAGGGGAGGGGTTGGGAGCAGAACACTCCCTGTAACCCTGCACCTCCCTCTTGCCCTGCTTTTGATGTGAAGGTAACAGTTTTGGGGCCGGCAGGACATAAATTAGCATCCAATACTACAGAGAAGTCATCACTTCTGATAGTTCCTGTTACTCTTCTCTTTCTCTCTACTGTCCTGTTTCTCATGCAATTGCCCGGGCCATTTGTATATAATCCTTTATGCTTTCAAAGGATAATCTTCAGTAATACCAGAGAACCAGTATGCCCGATCCTACCCTTCCTTGAGTTTTTAATAATTTAATTGATTAAAATTCTTGTCTACTGTAGGGATTCTTGTCTTTGGCATTAATGATATGTTGAGCTGAGTAATTATTTATTGGGGGCAGGGGGTCCGTTAATGGCAGGATGTTTTGCAGCATCCCTGGAATCCATTAGATACCAAAAATCTTGAGTTGTGACAACCAAAAATATCCCCAGATATTGCCAAATATTACCAGCAGGGCAAAACCATCACAAGTTGTAAACCACTGGTCTAGTGTAAAGCTACCAGGTAGGTGGGCTTATTTCACTTATCTTTGGATCATATTTTTAAGTGGACCACTGTCCCTTCTTCACATGAGCCCATTCAAAGCAAAGCACATTCTAGCCTTGGTCAGTTTCATGATGAAGGCAAAAAATTGTGCTTTCTGTGGGGAAGTACTACTCATACTCAGCAGACTGGGACTCAGTGAAGCCTTTCTCCAACTTTAAAAAGCCTAATTAAGCCAGCAGATTCAGCTGGAGGATTTGTCGTTGTCAGAGATCACTTCCAACTCTGTTGTACTCCTAGCCAGAAAGAAGTTGAGCAAACAAAGCCATAGCCTGCCCCTAGGACTGATTTCTGAAAGGCCTGCTGTGACATCTCTTCTTCTGTGCTGCTGTGTCCCAAAGTGTGATGCTCACAAGATGGCCTCAGGTGGTACAATGTACACCGTTAAATTTCATGAGATATGTGTCTGTCTTAATAATACATCATACTTAATTGGAGGGGCACAACCACCACACCAAACTTATAGTACAGATTTTCTTTAAAATAAATATATGCAGGTATGCGTGAAAGTACAAAAGGTGAGCTGACTTAAGGAAAGTATTAGGACAGAGTATCTACACATGTATACTCTCCTATGGCTCCTATAACAAATTATCACAACCTAGTGACTGAAAGCAACACAAGTTTACCAGCTTGCAATTCTGGCAGTCACAAGTCCAAAATGGATCTTGTGGGATAAAATGAAGGTATTGGCAGAGCTGCGTTCCTTTTGGAGGCTCTGGGAGAATCCATTTCCTCACCTTTTCCAGCTTCTGAAGGTGCCCATGTTCCTTGTGTGGTTTCCCTTGAGGCCAGGGCCCCTTTCCCCGTGTGCCCTTCCCTGTTTCCAAATATCCTCCTTTGTGTGTCTACTACATTCCTAAATCACTGATGGTCTTTTTTTTTTAAATTTTTTTAATGTTTTATTTATTTCTAGGAGAGAGAGAGAGAGAGACAGAGACAGCGTGAGCAGGGGAGGGTCAGAGAGAGAGGGAGTCACAGACTGAAACAGGCTCCAGGCTCCCAGCTGGCTGTCAGCACAGAGCCCGACGCAGGGCTTGAACCTACGAACCGCGAGATCAGGACCCAAGCGAAAGTCGGACGCTTAACCGACTAAGCCACCCAGGCGCCCCACTGGTGGTCTTTAAAAAACTTAACGCTATCCGTTGTTGAAGAAGCCTCAGGTACAAGTTAAAAAAAAACATACACACACATATTCTTACATTAAATGAAGCCCACATCTGAGTTCCTGTTTTTTAGGGTGTTGGGAAATTCAATCCCAGAAATGTTTGGGCAGGAATAGAGCTTTCCACCTCCAATTAATGAACCTGACTCTTAAGTATCTGTATCTTTCTCTGTTGCTTCATCTCTCTCTCTCTCTCTCTCTCTCTCCTTCAACCTCCCACACCCCTTTCTCACAACCTTTTTGGATTTTATTTTGACCATCAAGGGTTTTTGAAAAATGCACGTTCTACAAACTGGTTAATCTACGTTATGATTTCTGTGGAGTCTAAAATAGTCAAAAGATAAAAAAAAATAGTCAAAGGAGTCTGGCTCTTTTATGAAACCAGATGGTAAAAAGGATTGGAGGATGTTCCTTCCAAAGTGTGAGGGTCAGTTAATGTCTGCCTCTGACTATTATGATGCACTGGAGATAACCCTCATGAATTTAATTTGGTGACCTTTTGCAGCTGTCAGGCCTCAATAATTTTTACCTGTTTTGATATTCCCCCAAATTGCTGAGGACATTAGAACATAAAGAGCTAGTGAATATGCATACATCTGTGGGATCTTGAGCAGTGGTTTATGAGGGTGTAGGAGTATGGTAGGCAGGTCATGTCTCTGGCCCCTGGAGGGATCACAGTTTTTGGAGATAAAATGAGTCTGAACATAAACAGTGCTTCTCCCCCCCCCCATTTTCTTTGATTCATATTTACTAATAATAACCGATTATCCTGAAAATTCAAAATGCTTTAAAGGAACAGTATACAATGTTTTCTACTTATCAAAGGGGACATGGGTCTAAAGAATAATTGTGAATGTCTGTTCTTGCTAGTGGTCTGTGAGTCCAAACCTAGGCACACATCAAGCTCCTTGTATATTTCAGGAGGCAGCTACCAAAATGGCAGAACCATTCTACAACCTTCTTCATGGTTTGCTATCCTCAGCGCACCCATGAAGAATTTCATATTTCAAAACTATTGAGTTTTCCTCAATATAAAAGTAATGTAGAAATTAGTATGAGGAAGGCAAAGAAAACATTGCATTTTTATTGCACTCTAAATATTTTACAATTTTTTTTATAATCTTGTAGAATGGTTCCATAGATCATTTTATAAAAATGACTTTCCTGGCAAATTTCAAATCAAGATGGGAGTGTCTTATTTGCAAAGTGATCATTTGTACCTAGTCTACTCTACTGTGTTAAGCAGCCCTAGTAAAAAATAGTATTACAGTTTTATACTAATAAATGCTGTTTTTACCTGAGTAAGACATTTAACAAAACTGAAAGAGGCCTGCCCTGGAATGGAAATACTATTTTCTTGAAAGAGTGACTTCTTGGTTTTTTGCTTAGCAGAGTATATATTATTCCTGGATCAGTGGGCAGATTTGCTGATTAAATCATCTTGAGCTTCCTCAACATTCAGGTCAAAACAAAGCAACAGCAGGTGCCTGGGTTCAGTCGGTTAAGCACCGGACTTCAGTCAGGTCATGATCTCATGGTTCATGGGCTCAAGCCCTGCATCAGACTCTGTGCTGACAACTTGGAGCCTGGAGCCTGCTTTGGATTCTGTGTCTTCCTCCCTCTCTGCTCCTCCCAGTCTTGCACTCTGTCTCTTTCTCAAAAATAAACAAACATGAAAAAAAAAACAAAACCCAAAAGACAAAAAACAAAGCAACATCAAAAACAACATTAACAACAACAAAACAATAAATGAGGATCTTTTTAGACAACAATTAAGATCTAGTGCCTTAGGGGAAACTGTTCCATTTGGAAATTGAGATTATCAGTTCTCCAATGTTCACATTGTCTTGTATTTTGCACATGTAAATTTTGTACATGTGAATAACCCCAGTTGGAAATGGTCTGCAACATTTTTGGGGGAGATGACTTTTTATTGTCTAAGGACAGTAGATACTGATGTTGCTCATTCAAGGACATCTGCTGGAGCCAATGGAGAAGGACTCCATGGTTCATCAGACATGCCTCTGTATCCCAAGTATCCTGAACATCCTGCTGACTTCTTCCCTTGCTTGTCCTCCCTTTCTTTTACTTCTCATTTTTTATTTCATTTTGTGTTACTTTATCTTATCTAGTATACTTGACCTCTATTTACTTATTTTAAAATTTATTTATTTATTTTGAGATAGACAGAGAAAGCATGAGTAGGGAAGAGACAGAGAGAGAAATAGAGATCCCAGAAAGGTTCCATGCTATCAGGGTGGAGCCTGATGCTGGGCTCAAACCCATGAAACTCTGAGGTCATGACCTGAGCTGAAACCAAGAGTCAGACACTTAACTGACTGAGCCACCTAGGTGCCACAATTTAACTCTGTTTTAACCTAGTTTCGTCTCCCCACCCCACCATATCTTCTTCAGCCTGGAAGCTTTGGTTAACATATTACAAGGTTTGCAAACACAGGTTTTTGGAGTCACACCAGTGATACCCATCATGAAACCGGAAAAGTGGGCACTATCTTCCAATTGCAAGTCCCACTCCTGACACCAATTGCTGTCTGTGCTTAATGCTTCAAGAGCATGTACACAACCTTCCCTATCCTATGAAAGCCTTGCCCTGTTTTAATGGAGAGTCATGGGTCTTCATTGCTTCCTGAGGTGCAGAAGCTGAGTAAAGATTTTAACCTCAATATGAATCACTCAGCTCAGTCTTTTCAATACCAATATTTCTCCATTCCATTCTCTGATCTTAGTTATAGATCTGCAACTTATTATCCTTTAATGTATACGTGAGTTTAGAAATAAATATGACCATGGAACAAGAAAATATGACTATGATGTCTTCTTTCAAAAGCAATTTAGTTCCATCTATTGATTTCCTTAGTCATCTAAAAATTAATATATCAATGTCACATTTCATTCTTCACTTTGACATTTCCTTTCTGGCTCAGTCTCTAATGGATTGTTCTTGAGCTACCTACTGTTTCTGCTTCCAAATCACCTCAATCATGTGTGTTATCTTCCCCAGCTTAATTATTTTGTTCTTAGCTAAGTTTCTTATTTATGTGAAAAAATAAAATGGAGTCAGTATAAACCATTTTACAGTAAATAGATCAGATCATGTTTCGAAACTAATTCAAACACATCAGACTTCAAAAGTTGCAGTAATTATTGCCATTTATATTTATGATTATTTATGTGTTGCACTCCTCTCTTCCTCAGGGAAGAGATCATAGTATTTATCCTTGCATCTTCAGTATTTAACATTCCATAAGCATTTTATAAATGAGCAGTTAAAAGTCGTACCATAAATGACTATGAGTACTTTCTTACAGAGGAATCTGGGTTAATAGCTCTGATTCTAAAAGGATAATATTTATTGCATGCTTACTGTATGTTAAATACATCTTCAAGTTCTTAACACGAATCAGTTCATTTATCTACCAACAAACTCATGAGGTAAGTCCATAATTATCCCATGTACTGATAGGTAAGTCACAGCTAGTAAGTGGCAGAACCACAATTAATTTGGATCTTAACTGCCATGCTCTACTGTTTCTAAATTAAACTAGAAATGCTTGCTTCTCTTCTATGGGAGCAGGCTCTGACCCAAGGGTCTCATATACTCCAAGGGAAATTCATCTCTGGTATTTATGTGTAGACTCAAGCATTTGATATATGACCTTCTCCAAATTTCAGAAATATCTTGAGTTTTTCTCTTTTATGAAGGAGAGGGGAAGACGGGGAGAGATAGCGAGACACAGAGACAGAGGGAGAATATATTTGTTTGTGTCTCTAATATACACATTCAGATACCACCTACATTGCATATCCAGCCCATTGTCACAAAGTCCTTTCTGTTGGGTGAAGGAGTGACTTCATTGGATTTATATTTTAAAAGAATCTTTTGTTTCCTTCTGTGTGGGAGGGAACAAAGGTAGTGCCAGTCGGTAGGCTTCTTCAGTCATCCAAGGGAAAGACTCTGATGTTTGGGACAGAATGCAATCAGTAAAGGTGCTGGAGTGGATGGAGTATGGATGTAATTTGAGGGTACAACTAGCAGGATTCAATGTAGGACATAAGAAAAATGGTGTGCGTGTGTGTGCGCACTAAAGTACCTGGGAGGATGGGTTGTCACTTAATGATATGGGATGACAACAGGAAGCATAGGTTTGGGGGGAAAGAGCAGGAGTTTGATTTTTACATGTTAAATTTGAAATCCCTACTAAATAAGCAAGTGGACATCTTGAGTAGACATCTAGATAGAAGTATTTGTTCCAGGTGAAAAAAGTCTAGGCCAGAAATGTAACTTAGGTAATACATAGATTATATTTAAGGCTCTGAGATTTGATGATGTCTCATTGGAAATGGCTGTAGGGAATGGGTTTGCAGACTGAGTGCTGGAGTCCACTAATATTAGAGGGTGGGGAGTTAACGCATCATCCACAAGGACAATGAGGACTAGCAGCTGGGAAAGAAGGAAGGAAAACAGCAACAAGGAGCTCTGGAACCCAAGGGAAGAATGGGTTTCAGGACAATGAAGTGATCTACAGATGAAATGCTACCTTCCTAGCTTGATCTGGGGGCCATTGTATTGAAAACACATGCTGGGAAAGAAATGATCGAGGGCTTCAGATGGTCCCTTTCACAGTTACATTACTTTCTTATAAAAGGGAAACGATCTTTGGTGGCAATCCAGTAGAGAGTCCGACATATGGTAAGAGCTGTCTTTTTGGCTCTTAACAGAGAGACATGTACACCTATAAATAGGTGTCTGGCCATGACTGTCACCAGGACTGTAAGTATTACGTTATCTGTGTCAGTATCTCTATGGATAAATGCTAACTCTTGGCCACTGGGAATAGTATAGGAAACTTTTTTCAGAGTTTGAATATGCTAAGTAACAAATATCATTCAGGCCTCTCCTGATGACCTATGATATATTCCCTAGGATATTTACCAGGACACATAATTCAAGCTTAGAAGATCACACACTGATTCATTTTAGCAATTTCCCTTCTGTCTAGCAACAGACCTGTCTTAATGTGAGTGTGGGGACTCTCACAGGATGGATAAAGATTAATTTAAATTTGGGTTTAAACTGTCTAGATAGATAGTGCATAATGAAAGGAAGCTTGGTACGTACTGGTTGAATTTCATTGCCTGAAAAGCATTAAAGAAAAGGTGAGGATTATACCAGCCATGTAAGTGAACTGGTCTTCCGTACCTTAATGTGGAAAAGAAACAAGCCGGAGGACCCTTAGTCAAAACCCCATTGTCATTCGTGGTGCTTTCGAGATACCATCAAAATGGTTTTTTTAATCAATTATTTTTCTTGAAGGGACGAAAGCATTTTTTTTCTTATAAAAAATAACATTAAAAATCACTAAATGTCTTAAGTGGCAGCATGGAATAGAAAAAATTGCCCAAGTCCTTAGGCACAAATGATTTTCAATTTTATACAGAGAAGTCTTTCACATCCTGACACTCAGAAAATGAACGACTCCACAGAGCACATAGAATCGTGCCGTAGGGCTGTGTGAAGCTCCTTGGAACTTGTAACCAACCCAAACATTTTTATCAGCTCCATAACAATACACAAGTCAATAATAAAGGGGTGATTCTGTAGCCAATCCAAATCCAAATGACAGTGGCCTTCAAAACAAACAGCCCAATCAAAGTGACACTGATGCTGCTTCGAAACAATAAATATTAGCTCTGTCACTGCTTAACTGCATCAAAGTGCCGTTTTCTCTCTGGCTGTCACCTCAGAAAACCTCTGAAAGGAGGAGAGAAAAGCACCTCAACAGATTCCATTTTCCTTGCAGCTGTAGGATCACATTGCCTTGAACTTCAGCTCAGTTCCTGTTTGCACTTCTGCAGATGCTCATCACGATGGAATCTAGTTATTCTAAATTTCAAGGGCAGTTTCTCCACTATTCCACATTGATTCTCCACATCTGTACAGGTAAAGGGTGGAGTGTATCCTGAAAACTCAAAGGAATACCTTGTTTCCTTCTATTCCACCCACAATTAGAGTTTTGTCTAATCTTGACCTCTAAGTTTGAGGAGGAAACTTTTAAAAATTTTCTCCCATTTTTTATAACTTTAATAAAGATCAGTTACAAATGCATGAGTAATGTTAATCATTGGTCAGTCACTGGGTAGCTACTACTAAGAAAATTATATAAAAGTAAACATAAGATTAAAAATGAAAGCAGTATATTGTGATATATATATCATATATATACATGTTTTGGGGCATCATAAACTATTTTTTAAAAAATTTTTAATGTTTCTTTATTTTTGAAGGAGAAAGAGAGACAGAGCATGGGCAGGGTAGAGGCAGAGAGAGAGGGAGACACAAGATCTGAAGCCGGCTCCAGGCTCTGAGCTGTCAGCACAGAGCCCGACGCGGGGCTCAAACTCACAAGCTGTGAGATCATGACCTGAGCTGAAGTCGGACAGCCAACCAATTGAGCCACCCAGATGCCCCCTAACCTGCTATCTTTAATCAGTTAAGACTTGATGGTCTGTAGCTCTCTCAAGCTTATTTTTAACATTTTTAAAGGAAAGAATTCATCCATAGCCTTCATTTCTAAGTCATCACGGTGAAACACCTGCTATAATTTAGAAATGCTAGTTTCAGTTTTACAGAACATATTCCTTCCTTTCCGTTACCCCCAGATTCTTTCATTCTCTATTCAGACATACATTTCTTTCTTTCATCACCTATGTTGGACAATGCTTTAACTCCTAGGGATATGAAATGTCTCAAATATATTGTCTGCTTTGTAGTTAGGATTTAAGGGGATTCAGACCTATGAAGGACTGCTTATAGAATCAGGGAAAATAAAATATCTTCTTAAAAGAATATAAGCAGTAAAGAAGAAGAAAAACAAAGAAGAAAAATAAATGAATTTTGATTAACTTCCTCTTGGTGGAAAATGACAATAATAGTCAAGACAATTTTTCATAGTTTCCTCCACCAGTGTAGAAACAGCCCCCTTTGCCCTGGCAACTGACTTTACTAGCAAGAATTACCCATGGGGAACATATTCAATTTCCTTGACCCTGGTTACTTTATTAAAAAAAAAACAACCCAAAAACATCTTGACTCAAGTACCTGCTTGACTCATGAAGCTTGAATCCTCTAAATCCTTTTAGATATCCAGTTAACAACAGAAGTGCACAGCAACACACATCTCCAGATGAACAAAACCTGATCATCGGAGGGTCTGGTGTGGTGACAGTGTGGCTTCTCGAAGAAATTGGAATGCCATGCTGGATGTGGGTGGTCCCCTGGCTCCCAGACCAGGAAGACATCATGGTAGTGCCTGACATCTTTCTCTTTCATTGATATCTACTCAATGTATTTGTTACGAAATGGACTTTGTTGTCAGAGATCTTGTTATAAATCTGTTCTGTGAACTTACTTATTTTAGAGAGTCAGGAGAAGAAATGCTAAGCATTGATTGGGATTCAATTCTCATATACTTTAAAACTGGAAAATATTAATATATAATAATTGCAGATGTGGACACTTGCCTCTTTCGTAAGTTTCGATTGCCTCTTGCTTTGATCTCTGGACTTTTATCAGACAGCACAGTCAGCTCTTAACCCACTGCCTGAATAAGATTTGACTTTAGACTGTTCTTTAAAAAAAAAAAAATCCTTTCTATATCTAGAGTCAGACCTGCCTTGTAATGCAATCTCCACCCCCAATGGAGTAAAGAGCCGCAGGGTATGCAACATGCATGGTAACATTTAATATTAATGTAAATCACAGAGCAAAGATGATGATGTGAGAAAATCCTCTCTGACCTCAGTTCCTCTCTAATTATGTTCCCCTGGACTCCACACCATACTTTAGATGAGACACCATTGAAATGGGAGAGGTACCCGTGTTTTAAACCAACAACGTAATTACATAGAAAGCTTTTCCAATGGTAAGACTTACTGCCAATTCTAAAGAGCTTTATAATCTTTAAATGATGTGTTTATTTTGGAAAATAAATAAACCAAATGGTGACTCTTGGAACAGGAGATGGTAGCAAAGTAAAGATGGTGGGAATGCAAAGTAGGAATTTTTAGAAAGCCTAAATTCCTTAATCAAATGGCCAAGTACCATCCAGAGATTATAAATGTCCTGCACTACTAGTGGCGGCAAAAAGGGTTGTTTGGAATGGTTGTAAAACCCAGCTTATTCTGCCTCATGTCCCACCCTCCACCTTCAAGGCCTAACTTAAAGCAAAAATCTAAGCATGATACAACTGGCAAAATGTAGCTGTATGATAACACAAGCAAATAAAATTTAGACTTAACTTATGGAAAGAGAAGCAACAGCTATAAGGAAAGGAAGAGCACCTTATTTGAAGGGAAATCCAGAGTTTAGAGCGTCTTCTAAACCCCACTGTGGTCAATTTTCTTTGGTATAAGTGCTAAACTGGTGAAAAGGATTGGCTTTGGAACACTGGGATTAGTACCGAGCAATAGATGATATGTGGTTAATTAAGCACTTCCTTCTTGCAGACTTTAACATTATTTGTTCATGCATAAACCAATGTTGTAGTATTATTTTCCTGCTTAAAAGATAAGGAAAGAGGCTTTAATGGTGTTAATAAGTAGCCCAAACCCCATGATTAGTGATGAATAAAGACACAAGTCAAACTAGGTCTTTCCTTCCTACTCTGTACTCTCTTGCTTCACCACTAACACCACTGAGCATCTGCTACAGTACTGGAAGAGCTCTGGATAGAGGCACAGATAAACCTCCTTGGGATGGATCAAGATGTACAAGTCAGAGCAGGGTGGGCAGAGAGAGGGAGAGAGGGAATCCCAAGCAGGCTCTGCACTGACAGTGCAGAGCCTGATGTGGGACTCGAACTCACAAACCATGAGATCATGACCTGAGCCTAAATCAAGAGTCAGACATTCAACCAACTGAGCCACCCAGGTGCCTCTATTATCAACCTTCTTAAACAAGATTTAGGGGAAGGCAGGAAATAATTTGACATTAGTCTGTTTTTAGGGAAGAAATGGCCCTGTGTGTTGAGCCAGTAATACATTAAAATGCAGATTTGCTTCTCAAAATGGAATATAATAAGTGGAACTATAGTGAGATCTTAATTGTGGTTACTAATAAGATGGTAAGAAATCGCATGATTGTTTAGCAAGTAAAATAATAGAATGCTTTTCATGTGCCCTTAGACAATTTAGAAGCATTTGTGGTTTCCTGGTTGCTCAGTATCTACTTCCACACACTACCCCCACCTTCCAGTTTTGGGTGGAATCACTTATGGTGCAACTTCCTTTTGGAGAATTATTGGTATAACTGGCAATGAAGATATCCTGATTTTCCTTAAACTTCCATGACCCCAGCTTGGGCTCTTAGGCTCTTTCCCCAGATATGGAGTCTTGAATGGAAGCTAACAAGGATGGAGAAAACAAACAATGGGACTAATTCTGCCCAGTGGTCCTTGCCCAAACATGATGATTGATTAATATGTGTTCCCTGGACAACAGTTATTGTACCATTTCCCATTGCTTCTCAGCCTTTTGAGTAAGATCAAGTGTACCATTTCCCACCTGTTTCAAGCTAGGTCCTTCAGTTCTTCAATCAATTTGATCATGTCCTACTTTAAATTTACGATCCTATGATGGACATAGCAGGGGCCACTTCGGCTCAACTGCCACCAGTTCCAAGAAACCATCCTTGACCGTCCCTTCTGAAGTAGCTGCCTCACCGCACTCAGATGGATATTATAAAGAAAAAAAGCTGCTTTCCATACTTTCCCCAGCAAGTCTTACTATCTGACCTTGTCTTATTTACTGTGTATCTTCATAATATGTTTGAGTCGTTTGGCCTTGTAGAGTTTTCTGCCAGTCACAGCGGGGCAGGACGTGGAGGATGTGCTGTGCGTGCCTGAGAGCACAAAACAAGTTGACTGATGTAAGGACATCCAGAGGGTGTGAAGAGGCCTCCCAGTCAGGAGCAAGAGAACAAAGCAGAGTTCCGTGGACCAGCATATAAAAGTCAGATGGGAACAAGAGTGTGGTGAACACCAAGGCAAAAGGAAGCACGTGCAGAAATCTAGACCATTGTCTTGCTCTCCAGCTGCTCCTTCAATACGAGATATGTCCCCTTGTAGAGATGAGACATACTTGGAGAAAAGATTTTTTTTGTATTCTTGAGTTTGCAGACTGAGATTCATATATCATAAACGTTAACTGTGAACTCCTCAAACAGTATAGATATAAAATGTGAAACAAGTTTCTAGTAATCCTGTCCCTGGCACTATCAGCCATTCCTATAATTGTGTCCATAGAGAGATGTATAGATGTAAGTATGTACTTAGATATGGACAAAGTCACATCGCTAGACAGAGCTAGAGCCACCTCTGAATAAAAGACTAGGATAACACTGTATGTACTATTCAGCATCAATTTTTAGACACTAGGAAATAGCTTTCTTGAATTGGAGAAAAGGAAACATGTCAGTCATTGGTTGGTTGACAGCTCACAATGTCAATTAGGAATAACACATGTATTTTCTTTTTCTATATAAAAATGAGTTTTGAAACTTCAGAGCCCAATGGCTTGCTGTGATCAAGAGGCCACCAGGGTAAGATGAATTGTTTCTATACAAGAGGGTTCTCTGATGAGAAGAAAGAACTTCTATTGGCAAACTCATGAAAAATCAAAGATGTTTAGTGTATGACTTTGTAAATTAAAATTATGTTCTAGAAGTTTATTCTGTGATTAATTACAATTAGAGAGCTCTAAACCAAAACAATAATTAAAATGCCCAAAGATCCTTTGGTATGAGGAGCCAGAAAAAATGCTTTATTATTTTTCCTCTGAAAAACTATCTGCCGAAGTTATTGAAGTTCTTTTTTTTTTTTAAGTTCATTTATTTTGAGAGAGCGAGAATGAAGTGGGAGGGACAGAGAGAGTGGGAGGGAGAGAGAATCCGAAGCAGGCTCCATGCTAACAGCACAGAGCCCAATGTGAGGCTCAAACCCATGAACCACAAGACCATGACCTGAGCCAAAGTTGGACACTTAACCAACTGAACCACCCAGGTACCCCAATGACTGAAATTATCCAAATGTCAGGTGTACCTTGGGAAATATACACAGTTCATTTCTTTCAATGGTAAAGTACTGGGTTTTTAAAAATTTACCCAAGCCTTTCAGAGAGGTTGTGCCTGCCATAGAGATGTCTGAGAATATCAGAGTTAATAATGTAATTATCCCTGTGTTTATTTGGCCAGAATTTTTAGATTATCCCTCATGTTATTTTTTTTATAACTAAATAAAATTGACTGAAGCTTTAAAGATTGAGAAAAAAGTCAGGGAGTATTTATTTTCTTGAATAAGGGTTTTGTTGAAGAGCTAGGGCCATGTCTCTACCCTAGGTGTGATTCATCGCTTTGAGTGTGTTTACATAAAAGCAAGATGTGGGGCGCCTGGGTGGCTCAGTCGGTTAAGCATCCGACTTCGGCTCAGGTCATGATCACACGGTTTGTGGGTTCAAGCCCCGTGTCAGGCTCTGTGCTGGCAGCTAGCTCAGAGCCTGGCGCCTGCTTCCGATTCTGTATCTCCTCTCTCTGACCACCCCCCTCCCCCCCACTCACGCTGTCTCTCTCTCTCCCTCTCTCAGGAATAAAACATTAAAAAAAAAAAAAAAGCAATTTGTAGCGAGTATGTATGCTTCTCTTAGTTGCTCTAAGTTGCTATATGTATGTCTCCAGCTGCTATAACAAAATACCACAGACTGGATAGTTTAAAACAACAGAAATTTACTTCTCATGGCTCCAGAGGGTAGGGAGTTCAAGTAGGTGGCAGATTCAGTGTCTAGTGAAAGCTCACTTCCTCCTAGACAACCATGTCTTTGTTATAACTTCACATGGCGGAAGGGGCCAGGGAGCTTTCTTGGGCTACTTTTATAAGGGCTTTAACGCTAAAGGCCCCCACCTCTTAATATCATCGCCTTAGGGGTTAGGTTTCAATACGTGAATTTTGAGGAGACACAAATATTCAGATCATAGCAGTGCATGCACCTACATACACCTAAATAAATGTCCTATTTTTATTAAGCTAGATATTTATGAATGCATAATGATGATGAATACTTAATTGACATTCTAAAACCCATTTCTACGCTGTATGGTGGTAAAACTAATATTAGTGTATGTCAGCCGAGTTTCTAAGGATCTACTAGATAGCTGATGCAGCCTATAATATGTGAATATCAAGGCGAGATCAAAGAAGTATAAAATGTACATTTTCCATTCTTGTCCTGGGGAGGACACAAATCTGATACATTTTCTCCTTCTCCTTCATAACCTAAAGGGTCATTGGCAGTGGCACAGATCCACCAAGCGATGCTGATGGGGGAGTAACGGGAAAGAGTGTTTGCTGACCTCACAATTCATCTGAAGTCCTGGGGGACAAGATCACAGAGCACAATGGAAAACACACTGCTGACCTAATCTTAGAGCCTGCCCAAAGAAGTAAGAGTTACAAGGCAATGGAGAGACAGGACTGAACGTCCCTTTGGAGCAGAGATGCAAGACTAATTACAGAAGGAGGTGTATTTCAGACAACCGAGGATGAGCACTGGCAGCTCATGCAGAGTCCAAGGACCCAACAAGTATCAGCTCGGTGTTCCCAGAGCCTTGACCTTGGATGGAGTGATTGAACATAATGATCGCACAAAGAACTCAATCTTTTAGAATTTCCTTCAGCCATGAGGGAAAAAAAAATAAGATCCCTAACTCAGGTTGTGAATCTGGGAGCATTTATTGAGTAGACTACAAATTGTTTAGCATGCTGGTAAGCGGAATGGTGGTACAAAGAATTATAAAAAAAAATAATAATAAATGATCTGTTCTGAGGACTCTTTTCCTTTTTTTTTTTTTTTTTTTGGAGTCTTATCCTCTCTCCTTTGGCATCAGTGGGACATTCAAACCATTCAAGCCTCTTTCTGTGAGGAAACTCTCACCCTGGCCCAAAGTAAAAACCCAGGCCAGCCTCCTTTCTTTGTTCACATTTCTAACCCAATTGGGATGCTTATCCTGCTCGCTCAGAGATGTCAATTATGTAAGTAATAAACCTTTTCATTCCCTCTTGGTATATTCGTGTCATCATCAGCCTCAACATCTGAACCAAACTTTCGGTGGGTCCATCCTGATTTTGAAAGGTGTCCATAAGATGATTATTACCCTTAGGGAGCTTATACAGAAATGGAAGACATATCACCTGACTTGTCAATGTTGTGTAGAACAATCTCCCAGTATATATAAGCCTTTAATAAATACTCTTGAGAATGACAATATTTGCATTTATTAATACCCTGAGACCATATCAGCACATGAATAATCAATTGATATTTTATTTCCTACAGAGAAGGAGGTGTAAAGATGAAAGTGTGCTTCTCTGAAACTGAAACCATTCCTTCCTTTATGAGAGTAGAGATTATGCCAAATTTCCTTATCCTGAAGAAGAGGGAATTGGAATTTTCCAAAGTTTTGAAGTCATATACTCATGAACTAATGATGGGCTACCTAATTGAGTACATGATGACGTGATGGATAAATAGGTACAAGGTAGAAAGTTCTGGAAAACTAGAAGAGACGAGAGACAAGAGGGACATTAACCCAGAGTGTTGTAAGATGAAAGACTATACCCAGTTCAAAGGTTGCTACCTAGCAGGTGCTGGGCAAGTGAACCGAAACCAAAACCAAACCAAACACTACTGTAAAGGATGCTATTTAAGTTCTTGGAACCTATTCCTTTCAACCCAGTATCCTGTTCTTCCTCTGAGTAGAGACAACTCCATTTGCCTCGAGCATCCCAATGGTTGACTCAGAAGCAATGGCCATTGTATAAAAAGTGCCTAATAACAGTACCTCTACGAAGATAAGTATATGGTCAAAGAAGACCACTGCACATGCAACATAATCCTGAGGAGGAGACCCCAAAGTTTGTTTAGCAAATTTACAAAATCATATTGGTCTACCTTGAGTTAGGAGAGTGCAAAGCAGATGGTGCTCGTGTAGCTCTACGTTAATGATTAAACCACATATTTAAAAAAATGATTAAACCACATTTTAGGAGGCATTGATGTTCCTAGCATAGATGAAGAGAATGAGAAAAAACAATTCTAATTCCTCAAAAAAAAAAAGTTTGAGCAATATCCTGAAAAGTAGGGTTGGAGACTAAGATGAGAGGCAAAGGGAAGGCAAAGGACTAGAATGTGCTGAAAGGAGAATTGTAATGATCATAGTATAAGGAAATGGTGTGGATTTGGAAGCAGAAGCAAGTACATAAAGGACAGTAAGGGTCAAGAAATCAAGGCAAGGAAACTGGCTTCAGTATGCATGTCTAAAGGGAAACCCAATAGGTTATTATTTGTATTTATGTTTGTAGAATATCTCCCATCATTCCAGGCACTTGGATCCCATTGAGTGTATGTCCTCACTGAGAATAAGTCCTTGATCAAACCTGTGTAACATGGGGGTCTTTAAATTACTTGTTAGGTATGGGGCACCTGGGTGGTTCAGTTGGTTAAGCATCCAGCTTCAGCTCAGGTCATGATCTCATGGTTCATGGGTTCGAGCCCCGTGTCAGGCTCTGTGCTGATAGCTGGCTCAGAGCCTGGAGCCTGTTTCAGATTCTGTATCTCCCTCTCTCTCTGACCCTCCTCTGCTCACACTGTCTCTCTCTCTCTCTCTCTCAGAAATAAATAAAACATTAAAAAAAATTTAAATTACTTGTTAGGTAAACTATGATATGATCTCATATCTGCATCATCATACAGAGTCTGGTTTGAATTTATATAAAAAAAAAAAAGAGATTTGCTTCAACTTTAAAATGTTTTATGTGGAGCAACTTACAGAAAGTACTGGGGATCTACCAGAAGTCTGTATGTTTTTATCTCAAGCAAGATGGACAGGGGTGTGGAATTTGATGTTTTCCTGACTTCAGGCTAGGAATCTAAAACCAGAGGAGCAGCTAAGAGAACCCGAGACCATTCCTTGTGGTCAATGCAAGCCAAACCACACGTGAAATTCTTCTTTATGAACTCTTCCCAAACCAGGGCACCTGGGAATCCAAGAGGAAAATGAATATATGTCTGTACCAAAGCAAGTTCACAATAAAAAGCTGCGTGAGGATTTGCTTCACCATGAGGAACAGTCAACAGACAACAAAGGGGAAATTTTGCACCCCCATCAGACATAAGATATTAAAACAATTTAGAAGGATCTAAAAGCTAAATGTTAAAAATGAGGTTATCCTAGTTATTTGAAGGTCAAACTCAGGCAAACTAATGTGTAGGGTAAGAAGTCAGGGTAAAAGTTATCTTTGGGGCAAGTAGAGAGATACACAATGGGGGCTTCAGGGAGGCTAAGTTTCAACTACTTGGTATGGGCATATGTTATTGTGGTTCTTTTTAATACTGTTTTTTGGGGGGAAAAAAGCACTGAGCTACATAATTATGATTTGTGCAAATTCTCTATGTTTTTATACAGCAATAAAAGTGTATTTTTAAGAAAAAGGTACATGAGCAAAAAGGAATTTTCAAATACATTCAAGTTAAGAAAGTTTACTTCCTCAAAATGTACCCTGGGGGAACTAGGAAACAGTGAACAGTACTTCGGTGAGAAGGAATCAGAATCCATGAAGTTCATATTATCTGCACACCTTCACCCAACTCCTCCACACACCACCCCTCACTTCTGGCAACTGCATGTCTGATCTCTTTTTCTGTGAGTTTGGTGGGTCTTTTGTTTTTTTTTTAGATTCCACACATAAGTGAGATCCTACGGTATTTGTCTTTCTCTCTCTGACTTATCTCATTTAGCATAATGCCCTCAAGGTCTGTGTATGTTCTTGGAAATGGCAGGATTTCCTTTTTTTTATAGCTGAAGAGTATCCCATTATCTCTACATATCACATTTTCTTTTCTTTTTGGTTTTTAATTTTTTTTTTTTTTTTGAGAGAAAGCGAGAGAGAGACAGAATGAGCAGGGGAGGGGCAGAAAGAGAGACACACACAGAGAATCTGAAACAGGCTCCAGGATCTGAGCTGTCAGCACAAAGCCCTATGAGGGGCTAGAACTCATGAACCACAAGATCATGACCTGAGCCGAAGTCAGACGCTTAACTGACTGAGCCACACAGGCGCCCCATCACATTTTCTTTATCTACTCACCTGTTGACAGATACTTAGGCTATTCTGTTTGTAGTGTTTTGTGGAACCTCATACTTAATGATTCTCTGGCCTGTCTTCATCCCTTTGTTTTTCAAGAGCTAGAGAACAAACATGCAGACCTGGTTTAACCCTGACACTATTTTATACATTTGACATTTATTGAACACATATTATGCTCCAAGCACAAGATGTGGACACTTAAATTATCTGTCTCAGTTTCTTCAAGCAACGGTAAATTTGATGAAGGCAGGATTTGCACTTTCCTGGATACCTGAACAGCATTTGACATGCAGTAGTCCCTCAAAATACGAACTAAATACAAAGGTTATGCCTCCTATGTTATTGCCAAGATTACACACAATAAGACAAATACAACTTTTAATGTAGCAAATAGGAAAAGCTCAAAAACGTCAATGACTTTTCTTACTTCTGGGGCAAATGTAGTCCAAGAAATTTGACTGGCAATTTTTTCCCTGCCATTTCTCCTAACAGAGTAAATAAATAAATTGCCTTTTAAGGTATAGTCATGCAGATATAGTTAATCAGATTGGAGGAAAATAGTGTTAAAAAAAAAAGCGCATCATCTCCAGGGTCACCTTTTAAAACCCCACACTGAAAAATCTATAATCTGCCTACAAAAGTTTGCTGTAATGCACGAGAGGGTAAAGTGGTAGAATTTTCCTGCTGCCTCTGGAGGAAGATAGATCTGTTGCAGGTATCAACTCAGCCATGGAGAATAATTTAATCATACTTGTAAATGACACCTCAACAAAAGGTCATCAGATCTATCAGCCCCTCATCAACTTAGGAAAATTAGACTTGCTTTATCGATGTTGGAAAGTGATACAGTGCCTGACTCTGCTTCCTGTAGACACTGGGAAGTCAAGAAAATGTGTCTGAACTGAGCAGCGGAACTATTGGAACCCAGGCAAGTGAAACAGACAGCTGACCCTAAGCCTCTGGTTGCAAATTCCATCAGCTGGGGCTGGAGATGTTTCTTTCTGTCCTTTTTTTTTTTAAAAAATGCAACTAAGTAACTATGTTATAAAATGATAACATAAAGAGAATCCTTTCAAGAAACCAGAGATCTGGATCCTACTAAAGAAGGCACGGGTGGGGTGTGGGGGATGGATAAAGAACTGTCAACATCTGGTTAGTCAGGCAAGAGGTGTTTGCTTTACTTACTCTCCAGCGAAACAGTGTTTGGTTCTAGGAGGGTAAAAGGAACACCCTGATCTTAGAAACTGTGCTGGATTAGTAGGTGTGTGGAGGGTTTAGTTTTGGTCTTGACCACTTGCTGGCCGTGTGGCCCTTGGCAAGTTACTTAACTTTTCCTAACTTTCAGTTTTGTCACCCATAAACTAGGATCACACACTATCTGCCAGCTTCCAGGGTCACTGGGGGTGATTCAACGAGAAAACGCAGTGAGGTGCTAAGCACAATGAATGGCAAAGAGCAAGAAATCAGTACTGTTGTTATCTTTATGTTACTTGGACAACCAAGTTCTAGAATCTAACTTCTGTAACATGCCTAATGTCTAGTCTTTAGGTATGAGATTCAACCCAAAGACATGATCCCACTTTGAATATTAGTCTTCTGAAACCAGATACATCACTGGGGATGATATTTGCAGTTGTTTATACTCAAATCGGTAGTCTTTGGGCTCATCATGATCACATCTGTGACAAGCAAGGAAGAAATAATCCACCATATTGAATTAAATAATTAAGCCTGGATTGTGTATGGTTTTCTATTGCTGGGCAACAAAGTGTCACTTACTTAGTAGCTCCAAACAACACATATTTATTATCTATCAGTTTCCAGAGGTCGGGGGTCTATTTGTTTGAGCTGGTTCCCCCACTCAAGGGCTCATAATGTTACAAGCAAGGCGTCAGCCAGGGCTGGGGTCTCATCTGAGGCTCACTGGTGATTGGGATGGATTGGGCACTGGGGTCCACTCCACCACATGGCAGGTTTTTATTCAAGGCCAACAGAGGAGAATCTTCTGCTGCTTCAGATCTCTCAGACTCCTCTCTCCGACTTTAGAGGCTCTTCTAAGAGAGCCCACCTGCTTATGTCAGGCCCACCAACCCTTAAGGAGAGGGAATTATGTTGGGTATGCACACCAAAGCATGGGAATCTTGGGGGCCCTTAGGATTCTTTCTCAGGCAGACGGAAGTGGAAAATTCCATAAGACTGCCAGGAATTTGCTTAGTTTTCAAGAAATAGTGCACAGAGAGGTCTGCACTGGCAAAAGGTTGTAGTTGGTGTATAAACCTAGTTTCTCTCTCGTCCTAGGAATATGGTCCATCCCTACATGGACAGGAATAACGCAAGCAAATTGCACCTGGGAGGAAATGAGAGAGCAATCACTGCGGCCACGCATGCTGAAATATCTTAGCATAAGATCTGTTTTTCCTGATCGTGCACGAACCCTTCTTTGCAGTTCTATTTCTAACACATCCAAAGGAGCACCGTTTAGTCTCACTTAGAGGGAAAAAATAAAACTGGCCTAATTTAATAGGCAAGTCTCGGTTGTGTGGTCTGATTCATATGTTAGAGTTCAAACCCTGTTTCTCTCCTCACTTTTCCTACATGTTTAAAGGAATCTGTGCGCGGCAGTGTTCTCTTAAACCTGTGTTTAAGCACAGGTTTCAACCGATCCACCCTGACATGTTGATCTATCCAGACTCCTTGCCGAGGTTGCCTAGTGGGAGACTGATGATAACGGGAATAAGTCATGTCACCTTTCCATCCCCGGAAACTACAGAGTCTTAGCCAGTGTTTATCTAGAGCTTGTCAGATCTATCTTTCAGATTCTGGGGGGAAATGCACGAATGATGTGGACACAGGGGAAACTGTAAAGCTCTCTGGGTGCATCAGTCAGGCCTTCAGCCAATTATCTAGGATTCATAATGCGACAGTTTCTTTTTTAATATTTCTTTTGAAGAGTTTTCAGACTTTCAGGCATTTTTAGATATATTTTTTACTATAATTTCATTCTCCTTTTGGAGTAGTGATTCAAGATGTTGATGCTGGTGGCACACACAACACACAAACACACGTACACAACACACACACACATACACAGAGACACACAGTCTGTATTTTGATAGGATAATAATGAAAATTTTTAATATAAATATTGGATTCCTGCTATGGACACTCATAGCACACTGTTCCTTTCCTTTGGTGCACTTATCATGGATTGTAAATGACACATGTATTTGTATGATTTTTTGATTATTTTCCCTTTTCCCCGCTAAGCTCCATAAAGGGAGGGACTAAGTTTGCTTTACTCACTATTGTATTTCCATTGCCCTCCACAGTGATTATCACAGAGTAAAAGGATAGTATGTATTTTCTTGAATGAATTAATGGTTGACTGATTAAACACATGAATGGAGACTGATCCTCAAATGCATTATAAGCTCAGGATTCTCTATCCCCTGGTATTCCTTAACTCCTCAATATTAGAACAGACCACAGCTTCAGTTTGACTGTAATAGACAGAAACTTAGCATGTCTGACTCCATGTTGCGTCTATTTCCCTTGCTGCTGTGACCTATAGCTTAGAAATTTCTACTTAGCCCCACGCACGAAGGTTTGTTGGTCTTCAAAGGAATTTTGCTTACCAGTGAGACTTGCAAAGAATTGCTCTTTTACCTGAACTGTAACTCACCCAAGAAGATCAAGAAGGGCATACAGGAATGACTCAGTTATGTTTAAGATTTATAGGAACATCATGACCAGATTCCTGTATGCAAAGATCCCCTGACAGAGGACAAAGAAGTCCTATGATCTTCCCTGAATGTGTACAGGCAACAGTCATCTTTTGACTCCAACTCCCTCATGCTTCTTCTTTTTGCTGACATCAGAGCAGCTCACTAAATTGCCCAGGGGAGATGGTTGTTTGGGACAATGGTCTTCCATGTCCTCAGTTTGCTGGCTGTCTGAATAAACTTGCTTTGCTTACCCAACATCCTGCTTCTTTTTTAAAAAGTTTTTTAATGCTTATTTATTTTCGAGAGAAACAGAGACAGAGAGACAGAGTGCAAGGGGGGGGGGGGGGGGGGGGAAAAGGGGGNGGGCAGAGAGAAAGGGAGACGGTATCTGAAGCAGGCTCCAGGCTCTGAACTGTCAGCACAGAGTCCGACATGGGGCTTGAACTCACAAACTGTGAGACAATGACCTGAGCCAAAGTCGAATGCTTAACCCATGGAACCACCCAGGCACCCCCAACATCCTACTTCTTGACTTATTGGCCTGTCATACAGGGAACAGAATGAGCTTGGACTCAGTTACATGCCTAACTTCAAAACCAGTGCATGTTTATTGTAGGAAATTATAAATTTCTAAAATCACCTATAAAAATTTACCCAGTGTGCTATCACTCAGAAATACTGTTAAAATTTTATGCATCTGTTTCTGTCCTTTTAGTTACTGTTGCCCCAAATTAAGTGTGTGTGGTATTTATTAACTTATTCTTTTACTTGATATATTGTGAACACTTTCCAAAAACTATTGTTCTCAACTTAATGTTTAATGATGATCTGGTATTCCATCACAGGGATGAATAATGATTTATTTAACTGATCCTCTGTTTTCTTGCACATGAAGTTTCTTTCTAAAATGCCAGGGCCCAAGATATCAGGATGCTTTGCCAAAAAGATGAGTTCATAACTCACGGTCCCCAGTGATTGCGTCTTCCACCTTATCTTCATATTAACACAGAGTTTTAGTATTTTAAGACCATTTGGAATTTATTCCGTGAAAATAATATATTTTTAGTTAAGATGTTTCTCTCCTAGGGGCACCTGGGTGGCTTAGTGGGTTAAGCGTCCACTTTCGCTTAGGTCATGACCTCGCGGTTCGTGGGTTCGAGCCCTGCGTCGGGCTCTGTGCTGACTGCCAGCTCCGAGCCTGGAGCCTATTTCAGAGTCTGTGTCTCCCTCTCTCTCTGACCCTCTCCTGCTCACACTGTCTCTCTCTTTCTCTCTCTCCTAGAAATAAATAAAAATATTAAAAAAAAAATGTTTCTCTCCTAGATTATTGGTGTGATTGATTAAACATTGTGATGGTCTCTTTGATGTGTCAGTACGGCTAGGCTATGGTTTCCACGTATTCTATCAAGCACTCATCTAATTGTTGTGGTGAAGGTACTTTGTAGCTGTGCTGAGTCCATAATCAGTTATTTGATTTTAGAGATAGTATCCTAGGGAACTTGGGTGGGCCCAATCCAATCAGTTGAAGGACCTTAGGAGCAGGGCTGGGGCTCTCTGGTGAAGAAGAAATTCTGCCTGTGGCCAGCAGCCGCCACCCAGGCTGGAGAGCTTCAGCCTTTCCCAACAGTCTGCCCCATGGATTTTGGGCCTGCCTATCCAGGCCCACAATCTTCTATGCCAACTCCTTGTCATAAATCCTTGATCATATATCTCCTACTGGCTCTGTATTTCTGGTTGGACCCTGACCAATACCATTTTTATCTTTGAATTTTGTGAATTTCTCATTTATTTCACTTGCCCATATTTCCCTTGGTATATGTTTCTGTTTATTCATAGTGGGACAAAGTCCTTATTAGGTAAGGTAATTAATCCTTTTTCTATTTTTGTATTTGGTGGTGCCAGTTGGCTGTGTTATTCTTTTTCAGAACTAACTACTTCATACATAGTATTTCATTAATTTCAGAAACAGCTCAATGGGAAATTGATTGGAATGAAGTTAAATTTACAAATAAATTTGGGAGATGTCTACAATATTGTTTTCGCATTGCAACAGAATAAAGTTCACCTAAACACACCCATGTTTTAATTATGGAAATCTGACAACAAAAAAAGTCCACAAATCTAATTAAATTAAGGATCTTGAGATGGGGAAACTATCCTGGATTATCAAGGTGGGCCTAAGGTAATCACAAGGGTCCTTGCAAGGAAAAATCTATTTCTTTTTCAGTAAGTTACAAGTGTTTTTATTTTTATTCTTTTATTATTTTTGTGTTTAATTTCAAGTTAGTTAGCATATAGTGTAGTATTGATGTCAGTAGAATTCAGTGATTCATCTCTTACATATGACACCTAGTGCTCATCCCAACATATGTCCTCCTTCATGCCCATCCCCCATCTAGCCCATCCCCCCACCTGACACCCCTCCAGCAATCCTCAGTTTGGTCTCTATATTTAAGAGCCTCTTTTGGTTTGCCTCCCTCTATGTTTTTATCTTATTTTTCTTTTCCTTCCCCTATGCTCATCTATTTTTTTCTTAAATTCCACATAGGTGAAATCATATGTTTGTCTTTCTCTGACTGACTCCTTTCACTTAGCACAATATACTTTAGTTCCATCCATGTTGTTGCAAATGGCAAGATTTCATTCTTTTTGATCACTGAGTGATACTCCATTGTGTATATAAACCACATCTTCTTTATCCATTCATCAGTTGATGAACATTTGGGAGGAAAAATCTATTTTTAGTTGGACTTTCTATGACTTAAAATTAAATATTCCTCATAGATACAGTTCTTAATGTGAATTTATGTACCATCTCCATTTAACCTATGGAATAACATTTTTTTAAAAACTGGCTCATCATTTATTCCAAGATGGTACTTAGTTACCTTTATCATTTATTTCTCCCTAATCTGAAAACCACATACTTCAATGTACTTTAGTCTGAAAACAAAACACTGGGTCTTTAATTCAAGGATTGTGATACACTAAGAAGACAGAAACCCAACAGTCAAAATACCCAGAGGAAAGTAAATATTTAAAAAGACGGTGAGTGCAAAGAACAACTCTAGGAAAGTCAAAGATTTTGTCACTTGGCCTGAGGTCCTGTCTCCGGTAAAGAATCTATGGCGATAATACATATGCCGTAAATCACTACTCAGCGGCCAGGGGAGATGAGAGACATTTGAAACTAATACCTTCTCTTCTGGCTAGGAAAAGCAGAAATGTTGAAATCAAATACCAGGAACTGACATCAAGGAAGCGAGAAGGTTGCTGTCTCACAGAACAATTAGAGGCTACGGACAGTACAGAACGAGGGGAAAGGGGAGCCTGTCATTCTCCGGCAGAGACCTGGACTTCTTCATGGATGCTTCTTTTTGAGCGTGGACAGGCCACCTTCTAAAGACGGAGGTCAGTAGGAAGCATGTGAAACTGCATTTACGGTAGAATGCAACTACTTACATTTAAGAGACGTTACAAAGTCTTCCCCCTTTTAAATAACGCAAACACTATGGAGGAGATGCACATTCTACTTTTTTATAAGAAATGAAAAAAAAAAACCACACAAGGCAATAAAAAAACCACCTCATCACTTAGAAGCTTATCATCCTAACATATCAACAAGTTTCATCCTATTTGATTAGGGTGTGTGGTCCTGGCACATGTACTAGAAGTGTAATATGATTACTACTCTTAACAGTATTGGTAATAATAGTAGTAATAGTTGCTAACAGTTACTGAAAGCTGAAAACGTACCAAGTGTTATGGGTTGAATTGAGTCCCCTCAAAACTGGTCCATTGGAGTCCCAACCCCTTGTACCTCAGATTGTGACCTTTGTTGTTTTTTTTTTTTTTAATTTTTTAATGTTTATTTTTGAGACAGAGTGCAAGCAGGGGAGGGGCAGAGAGAGAGAGGGAGACAGAGAATCTGAAGCAGGCTCCAGGCTCTAAGCTGTCAGCACAGAGCTGGACGTGGGACTCGAATTCATGAACCGCAATATCATGACCTGAACTGAAGTTGGATGCTTAACCAACTGAGCTACTCAGGTGCCCCAATTATGGCCCTTCTTGGAGATAAGGTCTTTACAGTGGTAATCAAATCAGTACGAGGTCATTAGGGTGGGGCTAATCCAAAGTGACTGGTATCCTTAAAACAAAAAAGCAGACATTGGGAGACTAAATACACACAGGAAGAACATCATATAAGATGAAGGCAGAGATCAGGGCGATGATCCCAGCAGACAAGGGATGCCAACGATTGCCAGCCACTTACTAGAAGCTTGATGAAAAGAACAGAACAGATTCCGTCACAGCCCTCAGAAGCAAGCCACCCTGCCAATACCTCGATTATGGGCTTCCAGCTTCCAGAACGGTGAAACAATAAATTCCCGTACTTTGCTACTGTTGCCCTAGCAAATGAATACACCCAGCATTGTATTAAACAAATTTCACATAATAATTTATTGAATACTCAGAGAGCCCTGTATGAGGTCATTATTCATCTCATCTCCATTTGCAGGTGAGAAGAAAACACAGGGAAAGAGGGTAAGTATCTTGGGAAGGTGCACACAGTTCCCAAAGAGTTGGGGACACTCTTCCGTGCAGATCAGGTTCAAAAGGCAGGGACCATATTTGGTTTCGCTTTTCATGAGGATTATGGTTACTGCTCTCAGTACAAGGTCTGACATATGCTCACTAAGTACATGTGACATAAATAGTTACGGATCTATGATTTTCTTATACATTGAATGATAACACAGACAGCGCTCAACATTTTCTTATAGGAAGATTCCATATTCCTACATGGCCTTACTAATTTTTATTTTTAATGGCTGTACAAAATTCCAACAATTTCATGTTACTATAATTTATTTGGTCCTTATCTTATTCTTGTGTTTATGTTGGTTATAATAGTTTTGCCATTATAAATAACATCATGATGGATGTCTTGTGCTCAGATATTTTTCCAATTTTTTAGGTGGGATGTTCCTTATTTCCTTATAGTAAATCATCAAGTTTATGAACATTTATACAAATTTTATAAAATATATTCTCAAGTTACCTTAAAAAAGACTTATGCAAATGAACTTCATTGACAGGCACACTTAAGAGTAGATATTTTACAACACTCACATCAGTATCCGGTTAGAGTTCATAGTAATTTTTTTTATAAATGTTTATTTTTGAAAGAAAGTGCAAGTGAGGGAGGGCAGAGATAGAGAGGGGACAGATGATCTGAAATGGGCTCTGCACTGACAGCAATGAGCCCCATGCAAGGCTTGAACTCATGAACCACGAAATCATGACCTGAGCTGAAGTCAGATGCTCAACCGGTTGAGCCACACAGGTGCCCCAAGTTCATAGTAATTTTTTTTAAGTTTAGTCATTTATTTTGAGAGAGACAGAGACAGAGACAGAGAGAGAGAGAGAGAGAGAGAGAGAGGGAGGGAGGGAGAGAGGGAGGGAATGAGAGAGAATCCAATGCAGGCTCCATGCTGCCAGAGCCCTTTGACACAGGGCTTGAACCTGTGAACTGTGAGATCATGACCAAAGACGAAATCAAGAGTTGGTCCCTTAAATGACTGCGTCACTCAGGCACCCCCACAGTAATTTTTAAACCCTGTTAGCCAGATTATACAGTCATACCTTGTTTTATTGTGCTCTGCAGATATTGTGGTTTATTTTTGTTTTACAAATTGAAGGTTTGTGGCAACCCTGTGTCGAGCAAGTATATCAGCACCATTTCCCCAATAACATCTGCTCCCTTTGTGTCTCTGTGTCACATTTTGGTGATTTTTGCAATTTTTCAAACTTTTTCATTATTATTATATTTGTCAGGGTGATCCGTGATCCTTAATATTACTATTGTAATTGTTTGGGGGTGTCATGACCCACACCCAGATGGCAACTACCACCCTGATCAGTCAGCAGCCATCAACATCGAGGCAGGACCCTCCACCAACAAAAATATTAGGACTTGCTGAAAGCTCAGACGATGGCTAGCATTTTTTAGCAATTAAGTGTTTTGTAATTAAGGTATGTACATCTTTTAGACATAATGCTATTGCACACTTATGGTGTAAATATAACTTTTACATACACTGGGAAACCAAAAAATTAACTTGACTCAATTTATTGTGGTATTTGCTTTGTTGTAGTGGCCTGGAGCTGAACCCGCAGGATATCCAAGATATGACTATAATTGTTTTAAACTTGATCTTTTTGATTTAAAATCTACTTTACCAAGTATCTTAATTGTGCCATGTCTCATTCTCTTACTAAATATGTAAATTAATTTTAGACTCTCAATGACAAACTGGTTTTAAATCCTGAGGTTATATAGAAAAATGAAAGCATCGATTCAATGAGGTAATCCACTGATTAAATTGATGGAACCAAAGTCCTAATGAACTAGTGTATCAATTCAGTTGAGCTCCTTGTCTTGATTAACATGAACGGAAACAAGTAAGATGTATGTATCACAAATAGATCAAATGACAGTATCTAGCATTCAGCTGGAATTTCATAAAACTAAATAAGATAAATTATAACACTTCTCAGAATTATAATATCAAATATACATCCACACATCCCTATTGTTAATTAGTTTGAAATTATTAAATTAAATACTTAAAATGTACAAGATTAGAAAAGGAAGAGTGGCCCAAGATGTAACATTTTTTTCTAACACCTAAGATGTAGGGGAGGGATTAAGTTTGCATTTAGGAAGTGAAAAAGTTGGATTTTTTTGGCCAAACCAAATTTTCTGTTTGTGATCTATTACAGTCAGCTCAAGAAAAAGAATACATTGGACAAGCTGGGCTCATGTTGTGTATAACCCGAGTGAGGGCGCTTGTGAAAACAGTATCTTTCTCACCTTTATTCTTACCAAGTGGTAGCTGAAGGACATGGGGTGGGAGGGAGAGAGGAGGAAAGGAAGAGGGGGAGGTAGAGAAGAGTGGAGAGGAGAGAAGGAAAGAAAAAAAAACAAGAGAGACATGGAATGAAGGGGATAGAAGGAGGGAGGGAGGAATGAAAGAGGAAGTACATGGAAAGAGGGAGAACAGAGAGGTGAGCAGGAAAGAGATAATGGGGGACAGGAAGGGAGACAATGAGAAGGGAGAAGAAACGATGCTCAGCGTCCCTCCTCATCAGGGAAATACTAATCAAAACTACCCTGAGATACCACCTCACGCCGGTCAGAGTGACTAAAATGAGCAAATCAGAGGACTCTAGATGCTGGCGAGGATGTGGAGACACGGGCACCCTCCTACACTGTTGGTGGGAATGTAAACTGGTGCAGCCCCTCTGGAAAACAGTGTGGAGTTTCCTCAAAAAATTAACACTAGAACTCCCCTAGGACCCAGCAATAGCATTGCTAGGAATTTACCTGAGGGATAGAGGGGTGTTGATGCATAGGGGCACATGGGCCCCAATGTTCACAGCAGCACTCTCAACAATAGCCAAATCATGGAAAGAGCCTAAGTGTCCATCAACGGATGAATGGATCAAGAAGATGTGGTTTATCTATACCATGGAATACTACATGGCAATGAGAAAGAATGAAATCTGGCCATGTGTAGCAACATGGATGGAACTTGAGGGTGTTATGCTGAGTGAAATAAGTCAGGCAGAGAAGGACAGATACCATATGTTTGCATGTATAGGAGAATTAGGAGGAACTTAACGGAGGACCATGGGGGAGAAGAAAGGGGGAAAATAGTGGGGGAGAGGGATGGGGCAAACCATGAGAGACTCTTGAATGCTGAGAACAAACTGAGGGCAGATGGGGTGGTGGGGAGGGGAAGGAGTTGATGGGCATGGAGGAGGGCACTTGTGGGGATGAGCGCTGGGTGTTATATGGAAACCAACTTGACAATAAACTATTTTAAAAATTAAAAAAAACAACAACAACAATTTCCTACCTCTGGCACCTGGGTGGCTCAGTCAGTTAAGCGTCTGACTCTTGATTTCAGCTTAGGGCATGATCTCACGGTTCAGATCATGAGTTTGAGCCCCGAATTGGGCTCCCCACTGACAGTACAGACCTTGCTCAGGATTCTCTCTCTTTCCCTCTCTCTCTGCCTCTACCTAGCTCATGCTCTCTTTTTCTCTCAAAATAAAATAAAAAATAAAGAACTTAAAAGAAAATCAATTTCTAACCTACAGATAGACAGGGTAAGATGGCTGGTACACACTATAAAAGAAACTCATTTCAGTATATAATATTTAATTATGTTTAAAAGCCCAATATTTTAATCAAATTAATTGATAGTATGTTATGAATGGAAATTAATTAAAACAATAATTGCACCCAAAGCTGATATTAACTTTGTTTTTTTCAATGCAATGAATCTTTAAGGAGTAACTTCATTTGTAAAAGTTCTAAGCCGGGGACTCTGCAAATTAGTCAACAGCATCTACAATTTGCAGAGTGCTCAGTGCCTTTCCAACCGCTGAGAGAAAATGAAAGCTGGCGACAAACGGACTTTATGATCTAAAGGCAGAAGCCAGTGCAGCCCTGAATCCACTGAAAAACATTTCAAATGTTCCTAATAGTATTTAGGCTTAGCTAGTTATTCTATACACTTTAAGAAAGATTATCCTTAGAAATGAAAACCCCATGTTTTCCTCTCCTGCTGTGATAATGGAAAAACTCAACTGATTTTGGTCAAAGTTTCCAAGATTTATTTTCCTCCCTTCGGCATTACAATAAATGATTAGGGAGAAACAAAACAGGGAATCTTCATTCTGTATGAGTGAGCAGTGGCTCAAAGGGAAGTAGAAAACAACGGCCGTCTCTTAGCTGCAATCTGCTTCAGCTAACACCAATAAAGCTTGTCTGAGTTGTTGTATTTATAGACTCTGCAGAGAGAGAGAGTAGATATAAATATTTGAATACCTTTTATTTAGCAGCAATGTCTATTCTAATGTTGGTTTTTGTCTTTTCCAGTAATTGGTGTGGATGCCCAGAAGAACTGAATTAATTGCATGAGCAAACCTATTATATTGTTTAGGTTAGTTCTGGACCAAGTCAGGAAAATGTAATAGGGCTAGAGTAGAAAGAAGGTATTTTTTAGTCCATTTCTTCATTCTTTCAAACATCTACCAACTTTGATTTATCAGAAGATTTTTCTATGCATCGAGCACCACTCTAGGTTCTTGGAATAGAGTGGTAGATCTATTATTTATTGCCACAATAATGCTGTGAATCATCATCGACAATAACAAAAAGTTGTCTAAAATAATCCACATTTATTATTGTTCGTGAGCCAACAGGGCATCTGGGTTGTTGCCACTTTCGCCTGTGCTCCCTCATATACCCTCAGCCAGCCAGAAACAGGGGAAGCACCTCAGCTAATCTTGGCTGGTCTCCCTCGTGTGTTTGGGGGTTGGCTGGCTGTTGGCTGATCTAGGATGGCCTCGCCTCAGACAATATTTCATCCTCCACTTAGCCAGCACTTGTTCACCTGATAAAGCCAGAGTTCCAATAGAGAGAGCAGAAAGTCCTTGAGCCTATGTGCAGAACTAGCCCACTATGGTTCTTCTGCATTCTATCGCCTAAAGCAAATCAAAGGCTAGGGAATAGACTATATCCTTTTGAGGAGGAGGTACAAAGCCACTTTGCAAGGAATATGGGCAGAGGAAAGGGAGTAACTAGGGACAGTTTTGCAAGCTGTCTCTCATAAGTGATAACTGAAACCTCACAAATGGAGGTAGAGAAAATAAGTAAATAACCAAGATAATTTTAGATAGCTATTAAGGGCTCTGAAGAATACAAGGTGATCAAAGAGTAAGGCAAGGGAGGTGTCTAGGGTATAAAACTTAAGGGGCAACTCACTCCCAGAGATAAATAGATAGAAAGAGATATAGAGATACAGACAGATAGGTGATAAGATAAACATGACTGTGTGCGCGCACACACACACATAGATCCTCACTATAATAGGGCTCTTCTCTTGCTAACATGATGAAACAAGTCAGTATGTTTTCAGTTTCCTCCATTCTTCTTTTCATCCTCCTTCTATTGCTTCTTGACGATCTTTGCAAAAGGCTCTGACATCTCACTGGGACCTGCCATTCTGAGCAGCTTCTGACATTCTAAGTGGCAAACCTTTTGGTCTCAGGATCCCTTGATACCATTAAAAAATTCTTAGGGACACTGAAGTGGTTGTATTTAGATGGATTACACCCATCAATATTTATTGTTCTAGAAATTAAAACTCAGAAGTTTTAAAAGGTTTACCTTTTCCTTAAAATAACAATATCAGGGGCATCTGGGTGGCTCAGTTGGTTGAGAATCCAACTTTTGATTTTAGCTCAGGTCATGATCCCAGGGCCATGGGATCAAACCCTGTAAAAGTCTCTGTGGAAACTGGAGCCTAAGATTCTCCCTCTCCCTCTGCCCCTCTCTCCCACTTGTGCTCTCACTCTCTCTAATAAAAATATTAAAAAATATTAAATCCATTATATGCAACCATAAATATTTTTATAAAATAACCATATTGTCCAAAACAAAAAATAGTGAGAAAAAGGGCATTGGTTTATACTTATAAATTTCTTTAACAGAATCCAGTTGGATTCCCATCTGTTTCCAAATTTAATCAGGGGGAAGAATAATGGTTTGGTTGAAGTATAAAAACAAAATGTTGTCTCACACAGATATGTGATAGAAAAGAAGAGAATTTTAAGAGTGTTTTTAGATAATCATCCACATTTTTTATACTACACCAAAACTTGACGAGAGGTGGTTTCTTAAGGTGAGTTGCAATGTGGACTTCGAAATTATATCAATTTGTGTGTGTGTGCTTTTGGTTTTTGGTTTTTTGTACTTTGTGATCATAAAATCTATTGGCCTTTCACTCTCAGTGGCTCTTTTTTCCATGCACGGCATCTTGCATTGGTAATCTGGAAACAATTGGCTCACTGGGTTCTGCAGATCTTCCAAATACTGACCCAATCCATTTTATAATATCAGGAAAACCACGTTTGTTAACACTGCCACAAATCTCATCAGAAATGCCTTTTCCGTGTTGGAAGCTGGCGACTTCATGGTAACAGATACACGTTTTCAAAATTCGAATTCTCACTTGAAAGCTCAGAGTTTATTATTGGCCGCTACTAGCGTTGCTTATTTTCCTTAAAGTGACAATGCCATTCATTTTCAAAAATATATCTGCAAGCCGCCCAAGTATGAATGACTATGGTTCATCTATCATATAGTTAAAAATGGCACTCCAGGTTAAAGTGGCTAGTTCCACCTGCAAGGGCACAGTTAGTTGCTCAAGTGTATCCCCTTGAGACCTGATAACTGCCATATACTTTGGTACAACAGGGGTGCTTCATGGGAACTTCCCATTCTGTCACACAGAATGTTCAAAGATAACATGGGGTTCAGATTTAATAAAATGAATAATATTAACTACGTATTGCATCAGGAATTCTTGAGTGAAACTGGAGATATATATATATATACTTACACACATTATATATATATATACACATACATATAATGTGTGTAAGTATACTATAAACATGTATTTCTATTTTTACATATATACAATCCATGAATGCATGAAGGTGAAGAGCACAGTGACTACTAGTCCAGTTTGATCCAAGAGCTCTGATACAGTGCCTGTACATTGATTTATCGCTTTTGCACCATCACTGAAAATGTTAATGCAATAGTATGTTAATATTATTGAGTATAGTATCAACGGCATGGACTTCCTAAAAGGAAGGCCTTCAGGAGTCTATGGTCCACACTTAGAGAAACTCTGCTTTAGTTCTCTTCTGAGTTGGTTCTCTCTCAAGAAGTTGACCTGTCTCTTGCCTTGTTCTCGCAAAGCCTGAATGTCTGCTAAGTCAAATGTTCATTGGAGATCCTGCATATGGGGTAAGGTGGGTCGTTTGTAAAGGGTGCTTTAAGGATGGCAAGGAAATGGTCTATCTGCTCAAAACTGCCTCTCCCGTGTGCATGGCAGGCCTTGGTATCAGTCACTGTACATTCTCCGGCTTGGCTTCACTCCAGCCTCATAGTTATAATTATTATTTTCACACCAGCACCTGGCAGTCCCTAAGGATCCTTTGGAATTGATAAAAACTTATCATTTCATTCTTCACTCAAATAAAGGGCTCTAATTTCATGCCAGAGGACGGATGTTTCTGAAAAAATGCTATCTTGTCACCGCCTAAAAAGACACCTTTGTTCCCCCTTTGTCTTTATGAGACCAATTCCTTCTGCTTGGGCTCAGGACAGTGGTTCTCAGTCCTGCAAACACCTGGGGAACATGTAACAGCTACCGGTGCTGGGCCTCATTCCAGACAAGTTAAATTCAAGTCTCTGGTGATGGGCTGGGCATCAGTACTTTGAAGCCCTTTGAATCTTCCCAAGGTGGTTCTAATCGAATAAGGTGGAGCCTCTGGTCTTTGATACCAACTGAAGGCTGTCATTCAGGGTTTAGAGTTGGTTCTTTCTAATGTGGCTGTAAGACTTTTGCTGAGTCATGTAGGTATTTTTTTAAATCTCCCACAGAGAGGTCATTAATTTTTGTTTAATTGCCCCAAACAA
Organism: Crocuta crocuta; assembly: GCF_008692635.1. NCBI lineage: Eukaryota > Metazoa > Chordata > Mammalia > Carnivora > Hyaenidae > Crocuta > Crocuta crocuta. The sequence goes on from NW_027532250.1 coordinate 2,778,266, forward strand.
GGAACATCTTATTATTTTATAACCATGTATAAGTTTCAAAGGTAGAACCTTAACACTAATGGATAATAACTAGTAATCCCAAAGATAAAACTGATCTTATTTTCTCTTTATTAAAAGCATAGTAAATTGAATGGTTTAAAAGAGAAATATTGCTTAACATAAAACAGGGTTTGTGGTTGGTTTGTTTTGTTTTGTTGTCATTTGAAACTGTTAATTGGATATTGCTCTTGGGGCATATGATAAATATTTGTTTACCTTTTGCTTGTGCATACCAAACATGTGTACCCCCGTCCCATGTTCAGAAAATCCTCCAACAATGGATGATAAAAGCTCAGATACATTTCTCTTTTTCATCAATCCCTGGCAGCTTGGTCTTGAGCATATGGCCAAGCTCAGCCTACTGAATGCTGGTGAAAGGGGAGGGTGCATTTGGGAATCACTTCTAAGGTGAAGTCAGTCTGCAGTATTCAGCAGGCAGGATGATGGCGGTAATAGGGCCCAGACGCATGTTGGTTGAGCGTCCATTGGTGGCAGAACCAGGTCTTCCCCATCCTGTAATGAGGCTCGTGCTCAACCTCTAACACTTGGCTTTTGTCTATTTTTCCAGTCCGGCAGACTCCCCCATTGACTCCATGAGCAGATGAATAACCTTTCCACCAATTCCTTTTCTGCTTTAATACACCAAACTAGTAAGAATAGGTTTCACTTAAATTATTTCTGTTTTTATTTTTTAAAACTTTTTAAAATGTTTTTATTTATTATTGAGAGACAGAGAGAGACAGAGCATGAGCATGGGGGAAGCAGAGAGGGAAGGGGAGACACAGAATCTGAAGGAGGCTCCAGGTTCCGAGCTGTCAGTGCAGAGCCCAATGTGAGGCTCTAACTCACAAACCATGAGATCATGACCTGAGCTGAAGTCAGACGCTTAACAGACTGAGCCATCTAGGTGCCCCTATTTATTTCTTTTGTGTATATATATATGTTTTTTTTTAATTTTAATTTATTTTTGAGAGAGAAAGAGCAAGCATGCAAATTGGGGAGAGACAGAGGATCTCAAGCAGGCACTGTGCTGACAGCTAAGAGCCTGATGATGTGGGTCTAGAATTCATGAACCATGAGATTAAACCAGAGTCAAAGTCGTAGGCTTAAACAATTGAGCCACCTAGGCACCCCACAAAGATTATTTCTGTATTATCCGCCAATGTCAATTTCTATCTTTGAAGGCAATGTGGGTTTAGGATGGAGTTCTGACTCTTCTTGAAAGATCTGTTCATTTTGGGGTCACTTTTCCATAAGGAAGTAAGGGGCTGGACCTGAAGAATGGCTCTTCCTTTACAAGAGGCTCATATGCCCTTTATCTAGTTGCCACACAGGAAGCTTCACCCACTTCCATCGCTTGTGTGGCTCCTGTTTGCTTCTGTTTGCTAAGTGTAGGCCCTAATATTCTCTCAGAATTAAAAATAAGGAAACATTAGGGAAACATAATTAGTTACACAAGTCACAGTTTCCAGAAGATATAATTGGGCATATTTCTCAGATGAATCATAACCATTCTGGATGCTAAGAACAGATAGAAAGTTCTGGATTCTAAAAACAAAAGGAAATGTGGGAAACGGATCCCCCCAGTGCCCTCAACAATAGTTTCACCAAACACATGAGGACTATTTCTAAAAGGCTGCTTCATTTAATCTCATATAAAATGGACCAGTTCTGCTAACATGTCTTGGAGGAGAAGTAATACAGTCTAGGAACTAAAATCTCCATTAATATTTTCAATTGAGGGAACAATTTGAAAGTATGTGTGGTGGCAGAAGTCTGTTGTTGACATTACCCAGTATCCACTCAACCTTCTTTTGTTAATAGTGTACTGTATTCCTTGGGGACACACTTCCATGACTCTTGGCCCAGGGGCTTCTTGTGGAGTTGACTCCACCCCTAGTTGTAGAAAGGATTAAATGGCTTGGGCCTGGACAATTATACTATCACAGTCCCCTCTGGATTATTTAATGGGGCTATTTTCTATAAACCTATGAAAAAATCAAAGAATATATTTAAAAATCATGACTAATTTTGGCCCCCATTATAGATCAGGCTGGTTGTCTGAGTTTAAGAGAATCCATGTCTGGAGTCTGTCATTTCATTCTGTTTATGGAGACATTTTCATGTATTTTTGTCCAACAATTCTATGCATTTCTCAGTGCTCATGAAGAATAAATGTAGTCTTAATCCTCTTTATTTTGCCCATCCTCCCACACACATCCCCTCTGGCAACCACCAGTTTGTTCTCTGTATTTAAGAGTCTGTTTTTTTTGTCTTTTTTTTTGTTTATTTTGNCCCTATGTTGGCAATTGTAAATAATGTGCAATAAACATAGGGGTGCCTATCTTTTCAAATTAGTGCTTTCATTTTCTTTGGGTAAATACCCAGTAGGGGAATTCCTAGATCATATGGTAANTTTGTCTTTTTTTTTGTTTATTTTGTTTCTTAAATTCTATATATGAATTAAATCATATGGTATTTTATTTCTCTGACTTGTTTCACTTAGCTTTATACTCTTTGAGGTCTATCTATGTTGTTGCAAATGGCAAGCTCTCATTCTTTTTTATGGATGAGTAATATTCCATTTTATATATATATANATTAGTGCTTTCATTTTCTTTGGGTAAATACCCAGTAGGGGAATTCCTAGATCATATGGTAATTCTATTTTTGATTGTCTTGAGGACTCTCCATGGTGTTTTCCACAGTGGCTGCACCGGTTTAAATTTCTACCAATAGTGCACAAGGGGTTCTTTTTCTCCACATCCTCGCCAACACTTGTTGTTTCTTATGATTTATATTTTAGCCATCCTGATGGGTGTAAAGTGATATCTCATTGCGGTTTTAATGTGCATTTCCTTGATGATTAGTGATATTGAGTATCTTCAGAAAATGTCTACTCAGGTCCTCTGCCCAGTTTTAAACTGAATTATTTATATTTTTGGTACTGAGTTGTATAAGTGATTCATATATTTTGGATATTAACTCCTCATCAGATCTATCATTTTCATTTATTTTTACAACTTAGAAGGTCAAATCAAAAGTATATGTAGACAATGCCTCTATGAAATGGCTTCCTTTTGTGAGTATGGTAGAATTAGCTATCAACTAATTATTTTTTCATACACTTGATAATGGCTATATAAGCAAAATGGATTTTACATTGTCTTATAAATCTCATGTCAGTATGACACACAACACAGAGATAAAAGTCCTATTTTTTCCTTAAAAAAAGGAAAAAAAAGCAAATCCATGCCTGTTCCTTTGGATGGCTGGTTTGCACGAACATTTCACCCCACATTCTACCCAACAAGGGTATCTTTCAACACAAGGTTGTGTCTCCATTGAAAACAATGGGATTAGTTCCGTAGTGGGACAATATTTTGGATAATGGTTTGAATGTGGATTTAAAAATCAATCGACTACGCTATAGCAACCCTTTTTGTATGAGAGTCCATGGCACACATAGGATGTCTCTGTCATACTCATTTAATATTTTTTTCCTGCGCTTTGACAATGTAATTGACTTACAATTAAAATAAAGTTTATGGACCCTTTTCACGCTTTTCTAGTTGAAGGGGAGTGTAATTAGATTTAATTGAGGTTGATTCTCCAAATGACACCCCTAGATACAGTGGACAGCATACACGCATCTTATTCTTCTTTTGTAGAGAACATATGCATAAAATCATTTAATAAAAGAAGTTACACATCGAAAGCTTTCAAAACAAGGTTGATGAAAATAGGATGTGACAGATTCTTCCCCTGATTTCTTAGAGCTCTTGCAATTATGTCTGATTCTCCAGGACATGGACTGATAAATGATGTTTTACAGGAGTAGGGGTGCGGGGGAGCAGAGAAAAAAATCTTAACAGCGTTCATCTTTCTCAACATTTTCCCATAAGATAATGTGATTTGGCTCAGGGAGAAGTTTTATAACTTGAATATACAAGGTTTGTCTACCGATTGATCTGTAGGTGGCCTCAGCCCCTACCAATTATGTTGTTTATTAGAGAAATAATGAAAGACCAACATTGGAATGATGCTTTTAAAATTACCTGCTCTTTGTAAAATGTGTTTCCCAAATTAGCTTGGAAAAAGTGGCTTGCAACAGCTCTAAGAACATAATAATGGGAGGAAATTAGGCAGCTAAACAAGGACAATAATGGGCTTTTTAGACAATAATCTTGTGTTTAATTGCAGCCAACTTTAACCACAGGCAACATGGAAAGTTTGAACAGGCAAAAGCGTTTCAGTATTATTGGTGTATTGAGGCTTTGCACAGCCCAGTGGAAATTGGAATGCTGGCAGTTACATGGTTAATCTCATTAGTGTGGACAGTTCCACTAGACAATTCAAGGTTCAAGGAGACACAGTGATTCATTTATGTTATTTGCCACCGAGGAACTCAAATGCACAGCTGAGTTGTCTACATTGATGAAATTAATCCAACTTGGTCCAACTTCCACTTCACTTTTTGTTAGATCGATAAATAAGGAAGCTTTCCCCCACGGCATTTGACAGGATTCTGTTCTGGCCATTACACCCATGTCCTTCCCACTTGAAATGGTTATGACTGAGCTACCAGGAAGAGGCATCCACTCCCAATTGATCTGTCTGTGAAACATGGTGGGAAGAGATGTCACTGATACAGCCAAAATGGCTCAAACTGCCACAACTGACCAATGACACAGGTTTATAAATCCTGACAGGTTGGAGTATGTAGTGTTTGACTTTTGGTCAAAGACACTGACAGTTTTGATGTAGGGAAATGGATGGGTCATTGTAAAAAACTACACATGAAATGGGCGTTTTCAAATTAAGTACTTTTTCCTTGAAGACTTTAAAGTTCTGTTTTAAAAGTTTATGCTAAAGGTACAATTCCAAGTATGATCCCAAGTATAGAAGTATATATGTCAAAATACCATGACACCTGTGAAGGAGAATGATAAGAAAGTTTAATTCTGTGTTTCATATTTTCAGTTTTCTCCAATGTTTCCAAATAAGCAAGAATTATTTTATAACAGGAAAATATTATAACCTGGTATATTTTCTCCCTTAGTAAAAGTAGTGGAGCAGATGGAGGGGTTTGAAGAAAACATTTCCTCTGTAAGCTTAGATTCAAATGTAAATTGTGCAAATTATTAATACTATAGGTAGCAACAAGGACACTGAAGGGAGCAGTTATTAGACACCTACTGTGTCCAAGTATTCTGCATATGTTATTTTTATAATCCTCAGAATGACCTTGCAAGATGTGATTTCTTGCTCTTGTGTGACTTTTAAAAAAACACGGCGACTTGGGCAGATTATATAATTGGTCATGATCACCTTGTTAGTATCTGGCTGCATCTGTTTTTACCGAATTCTGAAGTCCGCACTCTCCTATTCAGGCTTCTATTTTCCTTCCAGGAGTGACTCTCTTTTGACAAAATTGAAGACCGTTGATATGGAAACAAATCATCATGATTCATTCATTTACTAATTGCTTAAGAATTTTATTTATTTGTATGACATCAAAACTTCAGCAGCTATACCTGCTTTATCATATATTTTTATATTCATGAATATAGAATTGGCTGCTGAATTCTAGCAGATAAGTTTTGGCACTTATTGATATAATCATATTATTTTATTACTTTCTTTTCTGCTCATTGCTTTGCTAAATTAAAGTGATATTTTTCTAATATTGGATTATTCTTGAATATCTGAACTAAAATTCACTAGTTCAATGTATTATTTTTTAAATGTAATGTGGATTCTAATTCCTGATACTTTGTGATTTTCAAATCAATATTCGTGGGTTCAGTTTATAGGTTTCTGTTTTCAGTGTTATCCTTGTCAAGCTTAGGCATTTTATGCCATAGTAGTTTTGCAAAAAGAATTAGGAAGCATTAATTCTAACTTTATGCCTTAGGACAATTTATAAAGCTCATGAATTATCTGTTTCTTGAAGGTTTGAATGAATTCATGCATGAAATTGTCTGGAACTTTATTGAGAAGTAGATCTTTGACAACTTTCTCAATTTCTTCCTTGGTTTTGGGTCTATTCAAGTATTCTATCTTTTGTTGAGTCAATTTGAAGTACAGCACTTTTATATTTATAGAAAATGGTCTATTCACATTCTCAAATTTGTTAGCATATTTTGAGCAAATATTCTTTTACAATCCTTTTAATCAGTTCCACTTTTCACATCCTTAAGTTTATATGTTAATGTAGTCTCCTTTATTTATAAGGTGCTTTATTTATATTTTATTCAAAGAACTAATTATTTTATGTATTTATCAATTTTACTTTTTCTATCTTCCAGGACAAGAATGCATGCTTTTTTATGTGTTAACTCCATTTTTTTCTTTTCAATTATTTCATGCACTTATCATTCCTACTTTTTCTTCTTTCCTGTAAATAAATTTCTGTTTTTATATTTATTAACTTGTTCTGTTTTCTTAGCCTTTTCTTTGAGTTCTCTTTCTTGCATTTTTATGTCGAACACACGGTTTTTATTTTTCTGTTTTAGGGTAAGAAAAATGTTTATAGTTTTTCTTTTTTTCTAAGCAAATCTTTTGGCATCATCCACATTTTACAGAGAAAGCTTTCAGTATCATCATGGTCTAATATTCAGTGATTCTACTTTTGATCATCTTGGTGGCCTAAGAGTTTTTCAATATCTAAAAGAAAATATTTTCTTTTGTATTACTATTTGTTTGAGAGATTTGGCTTCTTAGTTTGTTAGGTGTTTCTGAGAACTACGGGTAACTATGTATGTATGTGTGTATTATTTCTGTTTGGGATTTTGAATTTATTTCGAGTTTAACTTATGGCCAATCTTTGTAAATTGCCTATATGTGCTTACAAAGAAGCTACATTCTGTTATCTCTCTGTAGGAAGATTTATATTCTATACTTATGGAGTGTGTCATTCAGATTACTCTATTTTTAAAATATATTTATTTATTTACTTTTGAGAGAGAGAGACGGGGGAGGGGCAGAGAGAGGGAGAGAGGGAATCCCAAGCAGGCTCTACACTGTCAGCACAGAGCCTGATGCGGGGCTCCATCTCACCAACTGTGAGATCATGACCTGAGCTGAAATCCAGAGTCAGACTCTTAAATGACTGAGCCATCCAGGAGCCCCCAGATTACTCTGTATTTAACTTTTGCTTTATATCTTTGTGATTTGTCAAGAACAGGATATTAATGATGATGCTTCCAACAACTCGTATACTTATAAAATTTTGGGGTTCTTGCTATATCTGGAAGGTTCTGTTATATATTCTGGAATGTAGGATCCTTATAAAGGTGATAATAAGATGGTTTAAATGGTACATGGGAATACAATGAATAACACTGGGTAACATGGTGAGGACGTTATTTTCTTTCCAGTTAGCTTCAAGTTTACATTATGGTAGAAGAAAATCTCAACTCGGTGTTACTGTATCTGTATTACTTGGTAACTGCTAACTCCATGTGGTAATAGAGAAGAGTGATTCAGGTAAGACTCTTTGGCAGAACATGGAGTTGTTCTGAGAATCTTGCGTTTGGCCTCCTACACACATTCCCCACCCTTCCTCCCTCTGATTTCTGCCCCAGGAGGTGACCATGTTCTAAACAGAGAGACTTCCTGGTCCTCTGGCTTTCTGTTGGATCCTCTCAACAGGGCAATGGTAAGACACTGGGGGCCTGTGAGGTAGGGGTTTTTACTTCCTCTCTGTTGGGTTGCTTTGGGTTGCCTACATTCCTTCCTCAAATGCAACAACTCTCATCTGTTGGCCCTTCCCTTACAGTTGCCTGATCTGTGTCTCAATGTCACCCCATTCCTGTGCTCCTTCCACACAAGGGCTGGTAACTGCTCCCGGCTGTTGCTATTCCTCTGACTTCTTCAGTAGTAACCTTTTATTTACAGAAGTAAGAATTGGTTCTGCCTTTTTAAAAAATGTTTACTTATTTTGAGGGAGAGAGAGAGCGAGAGAGAGAGAGACAGAGTGAGCAAGCAGGACAGAGACAAAGAGAGAGAGGGATAGATAGAATCCCTAGCAGGCTCCGTGCTGTCAGAGCAGAGCCCAGTGCGGGACTCAATCCCATGAGCCGTGAGATTATGACCTGAGTCGAAATCGAGTTGGATGCTTAACCGACTAAGCCACCCAGGTCCCCCTGGTTCTGTATTTTTGATAATGATATAGACTTTCTGTCAAAACCATTTTTATTTGATTTTAAAGAGTTCAATTAAAAATCATATGAAGCAAATTTTATATTTTATGAAGACCTAGAAAAAACTTATGAAACTTGAATATGGATTATTGAAATTTGGAGAGCATGGTTTTATACATTTCAGGGCTCCCTAATATAGTATATACGGTTTGTTTCTATTTGTAATCACCCCTATAAATGGATGATTCCCCAGTCTAGTGCTTTCTTTCTTTAAACTGCAGACAGTAACACAAGGCCTGATGCTATGATTGTGCTTTTGTCTCTGTCAAAACAGAGACATATCTGGCATATTTTCACCCATACTTTTATTTTACAGCAATCTGACTTACTTTGTTTTAGGATATATCTTGTAGTATGGTATATTGTGATTGTCTGACTAACTCTAAAGTCTCCTTAATTAATATGTAATTCAACTTATTATGGTTGAGCCATTCATTGTTTTTATTTCCATCATTAGTTTAGACTCGGTATGTATCCTTGATGTTCCCTTTCCTTTCTATATTAGGCTCTAATATCAATATTTCTCCACATGTATCCCCTCTAGCATTTTGGAAGTATCTTAATGTTGCTTTTATTTCTTTAATTAGCATATTTTAATCCTACACATCTCAACAACTCAGAATAAAATAATATTCATGGATTCTTTTTGTGAGAAAATGAGGCAATTAGTGCATTTAGCTTCCTTCGCTCTTCTGCCCTCCCAGTTTTGTCAGTATGTTCTGAGATCTCAGTCTCATGGTGGCCGTGAACAAGTCCCAAACTCTCCCTTCCCTTACGCACTTCATCTGGTAGTGATGCTGCTATCCTCAATGCACACTTGTGAAGAGTAAATGAATTCATGCCTGTGAAGTGCTTAGAACAGAACAGATAGTAAGCACCATGTCAATGTTAGCTCTTGTTATTACTGCTACCCTTATATTACTGTTTATTAATTTTTAATGTTTATTTATTTGAGAGAGAGTGAGCACAAGCTGGGGAGAAAGAGAGAGAGAGGAAAAGGAAGAATCCCAAGCAGGCTCCACACCCAGCATGAAACCCAACACAGGGCTTGAACTCATGACTTTAGGATCAAGACCTGAGCTGAGATCAAGAGTCGGACGCTTAACTGACTGAGCCACCCAGGTGCCCCTATATTAGTATTTTTAACAGATGAAACTTTTATTGTAGAAATCATAACTAAGACTTATTTGTATCTGTGTTATCTGCCATGCTAGATACTAGCCTCTTGTGTCTATTGAGCATTTAAAATGTGGTTAGTCTGAATTACAAGGTACTCTGAGTATAAAACACACATCAACTGTTGAATATTTAGTTTGAATAACAGAATGAAAAGTATGTTATTAGTAAAGTTTTATATCAATCATCTTAGTTTGCACCATCTTTCCTTTGTCGTGACTCAATTTTGTTCAGTGGGGGGCATATTCTGCCCATGGATTGTGTCCTTGGCTTGTAGATCCACCACAAAGTGAACTGTTGCATCAGGCTGCAGCTATGTGTGCTAGCTTGCGATTTTACCATAAATGAAGATGTACCACGTTCAGTCTCTAGATGTGCAGGTCTTAAAAGCAAAGGTAGGGTGATCTATCGGGTTGACAAAGGGTATGATGGAGACAGGGTGGTCTTGGGTGCAGCAGTTATGGCACTGAACTCCTTAGCCCCAAATCCTCAAAGAGGTAGGTCAGTGTCTTCCTAACTGTCCACTCCTGACTGGGATACAGGTAGCATTTGCTTGGTAAGCCAGTTCCTGCCATGTCCTAAGACAGTTTCAGAACTATCCCTCAAGCTTAGTTTTGTATACCTTGGAAATTTCCTAAGTACATAATGTCCTTTATGAAATCCTTTTGTGTTGAAATCCCTGGTTCTGAACTGAGGGAAATCCCCCCACCCCTGTTGCTTCCCAGTAGATATTTGGCAATATCTGTAGATGTTTCTGTTTTTCATAACTGGCAGGATGCTACTGGAATCTATTCAGTAGAAGCCAAGGATGCTGCTAAACACCTCATAATTCACAGTCCCCACCACAAAGAATTATCTAGACCAAAATGCTGACCACGCAGAGGTTGGGAAACTCTGATAGCCATTTTGGGAAAGCTCAACCCCAATGACATATAGTGCTTTCTAGAGCAATACTAATTATGGTTAAACTGTGTTTCCAGCAAGTCATTCACAAGACAAATTAATTGTTAGGAAGTTTTCTTCGATTACCATGATCTGCAGATTTCTGTGCAGGTAGCAATCTTGTACTTCTGATTTTAGTTTGCCTAGAGAGACTTGCCCTGGAGGATGTTTTCATAACTGGAGATGGAACATTAGGCACTATGAGAATTTCGCTATGGGACAGCAGGGTCACAGGACACAGAAAATTACAAGTTGAACAACCTGATGAGGATAAGGAGAACGCTGGGTCAATATGCAGATAGGAGATATGTTGGAGCACAGGTGTGTTTCTTAGACAGTTTGTGAAATATGGCATGGTTGTCAGAGAGACTAATAGTAAAAAGATCATGAGAAATCCCCACTGAAGCCTAAAAATCAGAACGGTTCATCCTTCGCTTACCAAAACAAGCAAAAGCTTCATTTCATCCGCTTTCTTCTGTAATTTTAATATGATATCTTACGTACACAGAAAAATATAGTGAATAACATAATAAATATGGAAACACATTGTTTTCAAAGGTTCTGTTGGCTCTTTTGAAAAATAACTTTTCCATAATCTCTAAGCCTTTAGTGAGAGTGAAATTGTGTTAGGAGCTCAGACTCACATCTTGAAACTTGAACAATGTCATGACATATATCCTCTCTCGTTCATTTATATAATTTTTTTGAATTTCAAATATTTTTAAGCAGGTGGCTAGGAACAAAAGTTATAATTCTCATTTACACACACACACACACACACACACACACACACACATGAATTCATATATCTGAGGTTATATTTACATAACCAGCCTTATTCTTTCATGAAGGACCTATGAGCAAAGCCCTCTTGATGCTATGTTCCTTTAGGAATGCTTTCTGGAGAACACTGCTTACATGAAATGTGTTAAAATGCCTTAGTTGACTCTGATTCTTCGTTTGAACAATGCCAATATAACCTCAGTAAACAACCTGTCGGTTGCAGCCTTGGGAATATATACCTATGACATCTCATCTACATGTTAATCAGAACTAACTATTCCCCATTCATACCCTGGCATATTGAGTTCTTGTCTATGATATCATGCATCATTTTAGAATTTCATATAAACCTCTTTTCTACAGTACTTTTCCTTTCCATCAACATCACCAGAGATTTCATGCGTATAATGTCACCATTGAAATCATAATGCCAGATTTTCAAATCTAAGTATATTTCACTTTGTTAAAAAATCATATTTACATAGGACAAGGCATCATCATTATTTTTATTTCAGATTAAATCACAAGAGCAACCAAGAAGCACATTTTTCATGTATCTTTGGCTAAAACTGCTTTGAAGTAAACATAGTTGGGCAAATTGAAAAGAAAAAGATAACACAAAACTCATATGCCTTTATCAGACTATCCATGTGTGCATATTTGTGAAATAAAACTCATGGAAAAGCATGGAATACATCAGAAATCATTTCAGACCTGTTTACAAAAACTCTGTGAGTGAATTTCGAAGCTCAAACCCAGGGCTCCTGGAAGCAGTGGGATGTTGCCTACATTATTTATCAGCTAATTCCCAAGAACAATCGCAAGAGGCTTGAAGTTACAGCCTTCCACCCCAGCTTGGTTCCTCCTGGCTCCAAGCAAGTCATAGGCACTTAAGTGCTACATGACTAAGCTGTGATTAATTATGGAAGAACACGTGCTCCATCCCATGCAAGCTACGAAGAGGTTATAAGAGCCTCTGATGTCTTGGGCTCTTTGCCTGGACTTTGTGTTCTGATGGTAAGATATGTGCTCAATATTGCCAATGTGACCAAGCTGACTTTTCTTTTCCTTTCTTTCTTCCTTTTTTTTTTTTTTAAATATTTTTATTTATTTTTAGGAGAGAGAGAGAGAGAGAGAGAGAGAGAGAGAGAGAGAGAGAGACAGCATGAGCAGTGGAGGGTCAGAGAGAGAGAGAGGGAGACACAGACTCTGAAATAGGCTCCAGGCTCTGAGCTGGCAGTCAGCATAGAGCCCGTCGCGGGGCTTGAACCCACGAACCGCGAGATCATGACCTAAGTGAAAGTCGGACACTCAACCGACTAAGCCATCCAGGTGCCCCCTCTTTCTTCCTTTTAAAAACTCATGAGTAGGGGCACTTAGGTCATGATCTCGCGGTTCATGGGTTCGAGCCCCGCGTTGGGCTCTGTGCTGACAGCTCAGAGCCTGGAGCCTATTTCAGAGTCTGTGTCTCCCTCTCTCTCTGACCCTCCCCTGCTCACGCTGTCTCTCTCTTTCTCTCTCTCCTAGAAATAAATAAAAAGATTAAAAAAAAAAAAACCTCATGAGTAAGCAGAATGGAACCTTCAAACTATGGGGTTCTTTGTGCATGCAGGATGGCCGGACAAGGTATCATTTCTATGTCAGTGATGCCTGTACTCAAAACCGTCTTATCCCAACATAAGGAAACATAAATACACAGTATTTTTAATTGGTTCTCTTGATGAAAGATGTACCAGAACATAATTGGTTTTTTTGTTGCTGCAGTTGCTAATAGGCAAAAAAGAAAATCATGCTGAATCCTCAAGTACCAATTATTAGAATAAATACATCTCTAAGCTTTTCCCCTACATTTTCTTAATGTTTGTGTGAAAAATCTGATGGCCCACGTTCTTTACATGAGAGGAAGTTTCGTAAAGACACTTGTTCAAAGAGAAGAACAAATAGGTACTGGGACTTGTAACATTAAAAAGGTGAAGTGTCTCAGAAGATATTTGAAGAAAGACTTGCGTAAGACAAATGCTATTTGGATAAATTGTGAAATACTTTGAAGCTTACTGACCAGATTGTGCTTCCTCTTTGATGGGTCCAGCATTGCTATTGTTTTTCTGGATGGCTTTCCTTTTTTTAAAAAAATGTATGTTTAAGTTTATTTATTTATTTTGAGAGAGCACGCGCGTGCGAGAGACAGCTGAGCGACCACAAGTGGGGGGGGGGGAGCAAAGAGAGAGACTGGGGAAAGAATCCCAAGCAGGCTCCACACCGTCAGTGCAGAGCCTGACGCAGGGCTTGAACTCACCAAAGGAGATCAGGACCTGAGCCAAAATCAAGAGTCGATGCTTAACTGACTGAGACACCCAAGCATCCCTCCTGGATGTCTTTCTGATGTTGGTGGAAATGCACTAATAGCAGTGAAAGCTGTGAGCACAGTGAGGCCTCATCATGGGAAGGAGTCATGATGCCAGGCTCTCATCTGCAAATCCTCTAACCTTCTGCCTTCTGGGAAAGATGTGTGTGGTGTCCTTGACATATTGCATTGGCTCACATTTGGTTGCAGCTGCAATTGTGATCACCATTTCCCTCCCACCGAGAGCGTCCCACCTACACTGCGCCCTGCTAGTCTTTGTGGATTACGCTGTAGGGCTGACCTGAGATTCCCCTATGCCTGTGGCCAAGCATAGCCAGCGAGTGTGGGAAAGGAGAGAGTGTGAGACCTAATACCCACCAGCAACCTTCAGCCACTGGGAGGCAAGTGTTCGAGGATACCCACTCCAGCCTCCTATCTACTGTCTGCACACCACTTGGAAGAATGATTTCTGCTTTGCAGAGGTCCTGAAGAAGTGACTGTGCTTTTCCCACAACGAGATGTGGTTTTTCTCCTTTCCCCATTTCACTCTGCTTTAACTCCTTCTCCCCAGCTTCACCTTCCAAAGAAACCGCTCACCTCCAAGTTGTTGCTCAGATTCTGATTTTGGGGTGAATCCAAACTTGGATTCCATCTCAAGATATAAATATCATCATCAGATGACAGGAACTGATGATTGAATGTGAAAGATGTGATGGATTCCTGATTAGACAGCAGTCTGGGAGGCAAACCAGTTAGAGGCCAAGAAGGATTCCAAGAAAGTCCCATAGGAACTCTAATAATAGTGATGACTATGATGACAAGTTGCCTTACAGGAAATGTTTCTCTCCATATAACAACTATATTTGTGTTATGATGGTCATTGCTAATCTTTTTTTTTACTGTTGCTAATATTTTTTGGCTACTATTTTTTTAATGTTTATTTATTTTTGAGAGAGACAGAGAGAGACACAGTGCAAGAAGGGGAAGGGCAGAGAGAGAGGAAGACACAGAATCTGAAGCAGGTTCCAGGCTCTGAGCTGTCAGCACAGAGCCTGATGCAGGGCTTGAACTCACACACAGAAAGATCATGACCTGAGCCTAATTCAGACGCTTAACTGACTGAGTCACCAGGGGAGCCCCTATTGTTGCTAATCTTAATTACATGTTTTTTGTTTTTGTTTTGTTTTGTTATTTATTTATTTAATTTTTTTTTTAATGTGCCAGACATTGTACTAAACACTTATGATGCTGGGGTAGATTGCTTGCAAAATGGTGACATAATGGCCCAACCTCCAGCCACACCTTGGATAGCTCCTGCCCCGCCCCCTACATTAATTCCAGGATTATTCATGTGACTCACTTTGGCAAATGAGAAAACAAAAAAGGTGACTTAGCTGGATGCTTGACAAGGGCTTGCACTTCTGGGTTTGTGCTCTCTTGCTTCATGTGGACACCAGGGCCACCAGGAAGATGAGCTGGAGACAGCCTGCTGCAAACGCCACATGGAGGAGAACCCAGGCACTCAGGCTGACAACTTGCCAGGTGTCAGACACGTGAGTGAGGCCACCACTGACCAACTGACTTAGGCTCATGAGATCTAATAAATGTTTATTGTTTTAAGGGGCCAGCTTTGGGGTGGTTCATTATGCATAAAAGCTAACCAATACAGATGCATTATTTCATGTAATCCTTGCCATGTTCCTATAAAATACTGCTCTATTACTACTCCCATTTTATAGGTGGAAAATTGGGTCACGCGAGGTTCATTCCCCAAAGCCACGTAGATGTAAATGTCAGAACAGTTTCAAACCCAGTTTTGCTTGATCCTAAGGCAAATAACCTCCCTGAAATTGTCATGTGGTTCAAATATTCTTTCTAACCTTATGGATTAGTTAATTCAGTCACTCCGAGGCCCTTTATGAATACCCACTTTGTGTCAGGTACTCTGTAAGATGCAGGCAGTACACAAATGGATAAGCCTTCAAAATAATCTCAAAATTGACTAAAGGAAGCAGACACGTGCTCAAACAAAGGGAGTGCAATGCAATAATATAGGTATTTACCAAGGATAGAGGGGACTGGGACTTTGAACATGGTGGAAAACCAGAATTCAACAATACATTGCAATTTTGCTAGAAAAGTATTTCCTTGCCAACCTCTATTGCTGCGAAGCATTTTGGATTTATCTCAGGGTCCCACACATGAAAATGATCTAAACTCTTTCCACTAAATCTTATTTCAACTTTATCTGGTAATAATGCTCTTCCCTGCATTCAACCATATATTCACATTTTATGTATTAATTGCTTTTTTACACTCTAAATGCATACCATCCCTAACTTAAAAACCACTAAGTATAAACAGGGCCTCTGCTCTAATTATCTCAGTTCCCATGGCCATGAGGGTCACTGTAACAGAAGCCTGAAGTATTTAGTGAGCACTGGGGTGTCCATCAATTTATCATGGGATATTATACAGCAGTTAAAAGGCATAAGGAAGATATCTAAGTGAGCGAAGTAACATATATTGCCAAGTGGAAATACCAGGGCACCACTTTGCAGTAAGTGTTTTTGTTTTTGTTTTTGTTTTTTCTCACAGCTTCATTTTTTCAATCACCTTTCTTGGGGGCCCTAACTCCCACTCCGGGTCAGGCCAACCTGGGATGAAATGTCCCCTGCCACTCACCAGCTTTATGACCTGGAAAGAAATTCAACTACCCTTGATTTTCATATTTATCATGGAGATAGTCATAACTGCCCGGTAGGATTAAATGAAACAATACATAGTATTATGTACTAGGTGCATCTGATGAATTCAATAAATCTTAATTCCCTCTATCCCACGTAAGGCATCGGTTATGTCTTGGAATACAGGACGAAGGTATTATGATTTTAGAAAAGCTTCAGGCAGTGCCAACCCCTATGGAGCTTCAGAGGGTCCCCACGACTTTGGGGGAATGCCTTCAAAACTCTGTGGGGCTCCTTTATAGATGGGAGGACAGTCCTGGCTTCACATTTAACCTTTCACTAACTTTGGAGAAGTGATAGGAAGCTTTTTTTTTTAAATTTCACAGCACAGGTATAATTTATTTCTCCTCTTATGTTAATTTAGTTAATTTGGAAAAAAAAATTTGTTTTTAAGTGAGAGCAAAGGGCATTTTACATTCCTTGTCAGGATGGAGCAGAGATTATTGCTTCTAATAGGCAAGAATGAAGAAAAGCATCCTTCCCATTGATACTATGAAAACGATTATTTTGTCTCAACCATTGGGGTCTCCTGTACAATAGTTGCATAGAATATGAAGAGATTTTAAAATATAAAGAAGAGGAAAATTATATTATATATATAGATACACATATATGTATATATGTATGTGTATACATGTATATGTATTATATAATATATAATACAATTTATACATAATACAAGATATACAATTATATGCCATAAGTATAGCATATAACATATAATTATGTAATTTTATATAAGTATGTGATAACTACAATATATAATGTGTACAGATGGTCCCTGACTTACCATGGTTCAACTTACAATTTTTCGACTATGATGGTATGAAAGTCATACACAGCGGGTAGAAACCACACTTTTAATTTTGAATTTGGATCTTTTTCCAGGCAAGTTGTATTCAGTACAACCCTTTCTCATGCTGCTGGGCAGCAGCAGCTCCAGTCAGCCACACGATCACGAGGGTCAACAACCGGTACACCGACCACCATCTTGTACACATACAACCATTTCATCTCTCATTTTCAGGACGGTATTCAATACATTACAGGAGACAGTCAACATTTCATTATCAAATAAGCTTTGTCGGGTGACTTTGCCCAACTGTTGGCTAACGGAGGTATTCTGAGCATATTGTAAGACAGGCTAGGCTACGCCATGATGTTTGGAAGGTTAAATGCATTTTTGACTCATTTTATTTTCAACTTATGATGCATTTATTATGAGGCATCCCCATTATAAGTTGAAGAAAATCTCTAGTTATATACTATATCATTAATAATACATATACACTAATATATAATATATATTTTTAAATTTTATAACTGGACAACTCAAAGCTGTGTGTGCATACCGTCTCATGAATGAACATATTTTCGATGTACCTAAGAGTCATTACATTTCTAAAATGAGAAAAAAGGTAAAAGGCTTTGACCTTGCTTGCTTAGTGACTTCCTGTGATGGTCCCTGGATTTTCTGTGAGAGCTAGTGCTACGATAGAATCTGGGACTGTGCACACAAGGAAAAGAGAAACACTTAGAAAAGGATCTGAGTGATTCTGAATTGAAACCCAACCAAACACTGGATTTTTTAAATTGAATAACCAGAAAAGATCTGCATACACGCCCACAAATTTACTCAATCCATTCAGCTGCTGATGTCTACTTTGTGCTTCAAAACCAGTGAGTATAAATAAATGGATGTGCACAGGTATCATTTTGTGTTTCCTTTAGGAATGAAGATTTCAAGGCCTGGTGCTCCAAGATTCTAATTTAGTATATTTAAGTCAAGACTCTAGAAACTGAACTTATGTGAAGTACTTTGCGTGATTTCCATAAAGGTCAGCTATGTGCCATGCTTTGAGAAAACCTGTATTGGGTCAACTCTTGAAAAATGTCCAGCTTAATTCTAGCCAACTTATTTACAGTATTTCTCTCTGTCTCTATCTCTTTGGCTAGCAATGAGACATTTCAAGATGCACCCCTGAATGCCCACCTGTGAATTTTCCAGACTTAGGCCCAAGTGATTTTTCTCACCAAAGAGATCAGAGGATCTTTTTTAGTTAATTGGCCAACAAGGAGGTAGAATCCAAATGGCTGGTTGGTGTAATTTCCACCCACCGTTCCTTCTCTTTACCTCGGAACAGGTGTACAAGTCATGACTCATCCCTACTGATTACTTTCGGCATTTTGCAACTGATTGTTTTAGAGGCCAAACTGTTTTGTGAAAAATCTAACTTGTCCTGCTGTCAGAAAGTTTTCAGGACGATGTTTGACATTTACATTTTTTTAAGTCTGTAATCTAGGAGACTCTGTACACACATTTTTTTTTTTTTTTTTGGGGGGGGCTTTTTTTNTCAATGGAGATTAAACAAATATCCACTTGTATAATTCCAGAAAGCCTGGACTCAAATGCAATAGTTATATGAGTGCTGCAAATTTTTTCTGCTGTCTTGTCTATTATCATGAACTAATTTAAGAAACTGTATTTCTTGCTGGGAAAATAGACAGGATTGTTTTGATTTCTCTATAGAAAATGCTCATGCCAGGGACTTTATGCGTATGTCACTGAGGACAGGAATAGGAAAAAAAATGCATGGTATAAAAAATTCCAGAGTGAAAATGAAAATAGTAAATGATACTCTTAGTATCATTTATTGCAATTGTTTTGCAATTACCATTACTGTGACCTAAGCACTGTGAATGATGCCTACACAAATGAATCCATTTAATCTTTGGCAGATCTCATTATAACCACTTTTGGACATGGAAACTGAGGCTTAGAATGTTAAGTGGCATTCTCCAGACCACATGGGTGGAGTCCAGCTTTCAAACGTTCTCTGTTAATGATCCTACTAAACTCACTCCATATTTGCTTTTGTCTGGCCAGTGAAGCCATACCAACTTAGAAAATTCAGCCTCACTGAACTACTATTTCCATCTCCAAGCAAATAAATACAACGAACACCTTTCATGGGTTATTTTAAAGAGTGGATGCCAGACTAGGATTGAAGTGTTCCATGAATTTCTGTTTACATATAGAGTATTAATAGAAAGGACTATTAAAATAATTGTGATATTGTCACCTTAGAATGGGAGTATCCAATATCAATTCCTGCTTTAAGTCTGTTTATTCACTTGACATTCAACCATAGTTACACAAAACCTGGCTTAATTGGAGGTGCCTGGTAGTGCAGGCAATGAGGATTTTCAAAGGTCAATGACATGATCCCAAGCTGGTCATCGATACGACTTACTTAGGCAGCTGGAGTCAACTTCCCTTGCCTCTTCTTTTCCCCAGAGCATTGTTGAACACTTGTATGCAAGTATTTATGGCCAAAATTACAGTTGCTGGTAAGAGCAAGGACAAGGATGACATTCACACGAGTATCAGGAAACTTAATTCTGACTGTAACATAAATTTTTGTTAAGAACAAAGCAGATGAAGCTGATCTTTAGAGTCAAAGAGAGATTAAATTAAAAGGAGGCTGTGTTTCTAATTTCCCAGAGGTGCTGAATTTGCGTGCTTCACATCGAGGCTTCTGCATTTTCTGTTGCTGTTGTTTATAGCTTTGTTTCCATTCTGAGCATTTTCTGTATGTAGGGGAGGGATCGGCCATTCAGAACTTAAGATTGATTCTTCTTTTTTTTGCCAAATGCCAAGTTTGTTTGCAGGAAAGTAATTATTTTCTAAAAGCATCATAGTGAGCAATTAAAACTATGGTCTGACAGCCAGATGTGTGAGCTCCACACACTCCACCCTATAAAGGCTTCACCTTGTGTTACTGACCTGAATTCAGTGTAAAAGAGAATGTTTGAATCTATCTTTTGTTGGATCTCAAGAGAACAGTAGGTAAGGAGGAGGAATCTAAGGAAAGCATCCACTGATCACTTATTAGATATCAGAAACTGCCAATCAGTTATAGATACTGATAATTATACATCAGCAATAACCACATTGAGCATTTATTGAGCCCTTGTATGTTCCAGTTTCTATGCATAACCTCTACTTCTCCTAAAAACCCAATGGGGTGTATATTCTTCTTTATGTCCACTTTACAAATGAAGAAAAGGGATGGTGGCCCAGATAAGTCAATTAACTCATCCAAGTTTAGGAAAGTGATAGGGCCATGATTTGAACTTAAATCAGTCTGCTTCCTTTTCCAGAAGGCTGCTAGAGAGAAGGATATAGTAAAACAGTGCCAATAAAGGCATTTAATCAGTAAGAACAGATTTATTAGACTGGTCAATTATAAATTTTCATATTGCAATTTAATCACTGCGTAATACTGCCTTAATTAAAACACACACACACACACACACACACACACACACACATAAAAGTCCATTTCTCTGATGTTTAAAGTAATGCGCCAGGGACGAAATGATTTTAAGAAAGGACTTGAGAACAGCAATGAACTTTATAGGTGGAAAGATTCTCATCAACAATCAAGACCAATTAGGATTGTAAGATGAGCAAATGTTTCTCAAGCCAAGCATTTTCTTTCATTGAAGTGCTGGAGTACTATTGGTCACTTCAGCTGCTATAAATTGGCCCTACATGTTCTTGAAAAATAGAAAAATAATGATGAAGTTTAATCTTATTCTGACATAAACCAACCTTTCCTGTTTCCATTATTCAATTACAGGAAACATCACATTTATCTGAAGATGCGATCAGGAAGCTTAAACACCACGCCTCGAGACTCTGCTCTAATAAAGTGAACATCAGTCTCTGTTTAGAGGAAGGAAGAATAAGAAAAGTTTGCTGCTTAGTCATTGATGAGTAACTGATTGCATTCCAACTTATTTGAAGACATGGCACCTGTGTGGTTTTGAAATGATATAAAAATAACATGCAATTTGGATTGAAATTAAGGTGTGGTGAGCTAAGTTAAATAGTTTTCACATATAAGAAAAGAAAAAAATCCACTGCCACTTGTTAAATGTGTTCTCCTTTAAAGGGATGATGGAGTGCATTTCTTTGATAGACAACTCTTCAGCTTACTAACTAGAGAAACCCTGTAGCTAAGGCTTGTCAGAGTTTGCCTAAAATTTTAGCACCCACTCAAAAGGATATACAGATTAAGGAATGCAAGTCCTAATAACATGGCTAATCAGATATGTATATGTGGTTGTTAACTGGTCTATTTCAAAGTTAATTTTTATATTCAACCTATGTCCACTGATTTCGCAAAAACAGATTTGTCATCGAAAGTGTGTTTGGTCAGGGGAGGTCGCCTGGGTGGCTCAGTTGGTTAAGCATCTGACTCTTGATTTTGGCTTAGGTCATGATCTCACGGTTCATGAGTTTGAGACCCACATTGGACTCTACACTTGGTTGTGTGGAGCCTGCTTGGGATTCTTTCTTTCTCTCTCTCTGCCCCTCCCTCACTGACACTCTCTCTCTTTCTTACAATAAATTAACATTTAGAAATGTTTTCAAAAAGTATGTTTGGGAGTGTACTAATTTCACAGATATGGATACACAGCCTCTCACATTGTTTGATCTCATCAGAATTCTGCCTAGAGCCTAACTCCCCCGACTTGACCTCTGCTATGCACTGAGTATTTGCGCCCTCTCAGAATCCTGTATAGAACTTCTAATCCCCTGTGTGATGGTGTGTGGAGGTGGGGCCGCTGGTGGGAGTTCTCACAAGAAGATGGTTCCATGTAATTTGTGTTCTTAATATTCTTGCTTTCACTCTCTGTTCTCTGCCAGGTGAGGAGACAATGAAAAGACTACCATCTACATACCATGGGGTGGGTTCTCACCAGATACCCAATCTGCAGGTGCCTTTTTCTTAGATGTCTCAGGCTCTGTGTATTCATCAGTACTGTCCAGAAATACAGAACCGATAGGATATACTTGTATACATACGGGGACATTTATTACAGGAACTGGCTCACTCAGTTATGGAGGCTGAGGAGTCCCACAGTCTGTCCTCTGCAAACTGGACAAGCAGGGATGCTAGTGGGACAATTCATCCCAAGTCCAAAGTCCTGAGAAACAGACAAATGGTATAAATCCCGACTGGGTCTGAAAGCCCAAGAACCAAGAGAGCTGATATCCAGGGTTGGGAGAAGATAGATGTTTCAGTTTAAGTGGAGAGAGTAAATTCACCCTTCCTCTCTGCCTCTTTGTTCTATTTAGGCTCCTAATGGATTGGGTGATGCCCACCTGCCTTGGTGAGGGTGGTCCTTTTTACTCAGTCTAACTCAAATGCTAATCTCTTCCAGAACACCTTCACAGACAAGTACAATGTTTTACTAGTCATATGGGCATCCCTTAGCCCAGTCAAGTATATATATTGATAACCTTTCTCTCAGCATTCCCTGAAGAGACCTATGCCTTTCGCCAGGGTAAGTGTGCATGGGAAAAAAAGAGAAAATCAGATATTCCAAGGACTGCTGGACACGACTCTGAGCGGACACTGATTCCAGAAGACTCCACGTGTCACTGTGGCCTTCCAGTCAGAGTTGGAGCTTAGAGGGGTCAGGTGATCCATGGAGGTTTAGCTCAGGTCCATCTCACAGTGGGTCCAGTGGGTGTGGCTATTTCCCCAGCTCTAGAATACTAACTGGACTAGACATACTTGGCAGCTGGCACATTCCCACGTTGGTTCCCTGCCTGTGCAGTGAGGGACATTATGGTGAGAAAGGCCATGTGGAAGGCACTGGAACTGCCTCTACCAGGGGAAATTATAAATCAAAAATAACACTGCATCCTTGAAGGTATTGGAGGATTAGTGCCACAACTGAGGTCTTTAAAGATGTGAGACTGGTGATTCCTACTACATCCCCATTCAAGTCTCCTACTTGGGTTGTGTAGAAGACAAGTAACTCTTGGAGAATGACAATAGGTTACTACAAGCGTAACCAGGTGGTGAATTACAGCTGCTGCACCAGATGTGATTTCACTGCTTGAGCAAATTAACACATCCTCTAGTACCTGGTATGCAGCTATTGATCTGGCAAACATGTTCTTCTCCAGACCTGTCCGGAGGGACCGCCAGAAGCAGTTTGCCTTCAGCTGCCAAGGCCAAGAATTTACTCTCACTGTCCTACCTCAGAGGTATGTCAACTGTCTGAAATTTAGTGTAGGGATCTTGACTGCCTGTTCCTTCCACACGAAATCACACTGTTCTATTACGTTGTTGACATCATGCTGATTGGACCCAATGAGCAAGAAATAGCAACCATCCTACAGTTTCTGGTGAGTTTCGTCTGTGTCAGAGGATGAGGAATAAATCTGGCTAATATTCAGGGGCCTTCTACCTCTGTGAAATTTCTAAGGGTCCAGTGATGTGCGGCGTGGTAAGATATCCCTTCCAAAGTTCTACTGGTTGTTCCAATGACCTGTAAGAGGCACCATGCGTAGTGGGTCTGTTTGGATTTTGGAGGCAACACATTCCTCATCTGGGTGCACAACTAAGGTAGCAGGTTATAAAATCGAACAGATATCTGATCACATTTTTTTTCTAATTCTAGAAAGTTGGAAATTGATTTTAAAAAAAAGCCTAAGAAAATATCAGTTGGAATTCTGTATCCAGATTTCCAACACACATTATTTTGCATTTAGTAATATTTAAAATTATATTTCTATTTATTTAAAACGTTTTTTATTTTGAGAGAGAGAGAAAGTGTATGTGCACATTTAGTGGGAGTGTGGCAGAGAGAGGATCCCAACCAGGTTCCATGCCGTCAGCACAGACTCCAACTCAGGGCTTGATCCCACGAAATGTGAGATCATGACCTGAGCAAAAATCAAGAGTTGGCCACCCAGATACCCTTATATTTATTTTTAATAAAACTGAGACCATAGTGAAGAGAATGTGTATAGTATGTCTATTGTATCATGCATATGTTCCAATTTAATGAAATACTTATTCAAGGGATTCTTCTAAATGGCTACATGCATTTCCATTATAGCAATCTATAAAATTAAGTGATTTCAAGAAAAAAGTATAAATGGATTTCCAGTGTAATAGATGTTCACTTTTATAAAAATAAACATAGCTCTCCAAAAGATAATAAATACCCTAATTCTTCAGTCAGAGGTAATCATTATTCACTTTTCTATAAACACCTTCATTTTTCCCCCTGAATACACACACATTTGCATTTTTAAGAGAAATGTGATCAAAGCATACATTCTATGTTGCAACTTGTTTCTTTTTCAAAGATGACAGCTTATCTCTCTTTTAATACAAATAATCTTACTTCTATACTACTACTCTTTGTAGCAGTACAATGTTCCTTTGTATGGATATACTATAATTTACTTCAATTTTTTTCTATAATTGAAGATTTAGGCAATGGAGCACAATGATTTAAAAACAGAGGCTTTGGAATCCAAGAAACTAGTCTTCAAATCTCAGATCCATTACTTGTATTTTGGTACCTTATATGGATTCCTACTTCTGCTGTAAAGGAATCATAGCTTCCTCTGCTGTAGAAAAATCAGACTCTGGGCTAGTGGTTTCTACCTCATAGACTTGTCCTGAAACTGTGTAAAAAGCACTTAGCATAGAGAATGGCATGTTAAATGCGGTTTATATGGGTTGTGACCATTAATTATTATCATGATCTCATTTTTGATTTAGAATGTGTGTGTATAAGGGAGAACAAAAGAACACAATGCATTCTGTACACACTAACTCAATCTTCATGAAAGTCCTATTATTTAAAAACATTGAAAAATGTTTATTTATGAGAAAGAGAGCGAGCGAGCGAGCAAGGAAGGGGAAGAGAGAGAGGGAGACACAGACTATGAAGCAGGCTCTAGGCTCTAAGATGTGAGATCGTGATCTGAGCTGAAGTTGGACTCTTAACCAATGGAGCCACCTAGGTGCCCCCAAAGCCCTCCTGTTATTAATCTCATTTATAGGTGAGAAAAGCAAGGCATGGTGAAGTTAAGTAACTTTTCCCACCTAATGGGCTGCAGAGTTATGATTCAAGTCCACTTAATCCATCTTTGGAGCTCACGTTCTGAACACCTACATTCTGGGGCTTCCTACACAAAATTTCAGTGACAGCTATTTCCCAAACCTGATCCTGGCCCAGCCTCATAGGTTAAAAATACCACCTTGGACCCTACTTTTTGCTAGTATATTGTTGTAAAATCATATTATAAAAGAGTAATTGGATTTCTAAACATAAATATTTTTGCTATATAGGCTTATATAGTTAACTTTACTATTATGCATTTGCTTTGCCTATCCTATTCAATAAGAAACAACAAAAGAGAGGAAAACAGGCACTGAAATGTCACCAGAGAGCTTCCCCACACCCTGCATCATCCATGAGGCATCAAAAGTCTTTCTTGATATATGTTTTCACTTATATGTGGATCTTGAGAAACTTAACAGAAGACCATAGGGGGAAGGGAAGGGTTAAAAATAGTTACAAACAGAGAGGGATGGAGGCAAACCATAAGAGACTCTTGAATACAGAGAATAAACTGAGGTTAGAAGAGGGGTCGGGGAGAGGGAAAAGTGGGTGATGGGCATTGAGGAAGGCACTTGCTGGAATGAGCACTGGGTGTTATATATAAGCCAATTTGACAATAAATTATATTAAAATTAATTTAAAAAATGTATGTCTCTAACCATGGCAAATTTTGCTCTGGTCAGGAGCTTGGCTCTGTTGTTATAGCTATGTTTTCATGCATCAGGTACCTGTTGACTCATCTGAGTGTCAGCTAGGGGGAAGAAGCCTAAGGTAGAAATCACCCTTTCATAGTGAAAAGGAGGGTTTTATGATGGAACAATCATATGATGATGTCTTTTCTCTAAAATGAGTTGCAGTTTGATCCTGAGGTTAAGAGGAGTGACCAAGGACCCATCACTTATTTTTTGCTCTATGATATCATCAGTGGGCACATGTATCCAAATGTAGTCCTGTATGGCCCCCTGAGGATACCAGACCCATTCAGGTAATGATCATTCCTCTGCCAAGTTTACTGGCACTAAATTCATCCAGCTCCACTCTTCAGGATTGAGTAAGAACCCCATGGGGGCTATTTGTCAAGTCTTCTTCTAGATTTTTGGGACTCCAAATACTTCCTCTGTTCCCCTACAACTTCTTTAGGTGTACCTACTATCTCTGTGTGACATCACTCTCTCCCTTTAGATTTTCAATTTTCCAATACCTTTTAAACGAATCCCTTACACTTAATTCTCTCTTTTGAAAACCTTCGTATAGTTTCTGTTTTTCTCACTGTACCCTAGAAGATATATTGTCCCCACGGAAGAGCCATTCTCTGCCTGCTCATAGAATAGTGACCTCAAAAAAAAAATCACAGCAATAAAACCAGTGATGTTCAAAATTATACTTTCCTAATAAAATATTCCCTGGAATTCCATCCTTACATTTTATTTTGTCATAGGCACATCCACATATTATTTACTTAATATTTTACTTAACACTAACTCTTGTTAGGTGAATATATTTACTTCATAAAGAAACTTTACATCACTTCTATAAATAAAGCTGCCATAAATGGAAGATATTTGTTATCATGCATAAAAATAAAAATGTGTCTTTAAAAATAAACAATTAAGGGGCGCCTGGCTAGCTCAGTCGGTTGAGCATCTGACTTTGGCTCAGGTCATGATCTCTCAGTTTGTGAGATTGAGCGCCACATCAGGCTCTGTGCTGACAGCTCAGAGCCTGGAGCCTGCTTTGGATCCTGTGTCTCCCTCTCTCTCTGCCCCTCCCCTGCTCATGCTTTGTCTCTGTCAAAAAAATTAATAAAAATTAAAAAATAAACAATTAAAATTCATCTATATGCCTCATCTTCCTGAGTATAAGTATTCTCTACTTTTCTGCAATGATTTCTTGGCTGACAGGTAGAGATAGGTGGAGACCTGCTCCATGTAGTTATTTAGAGATTCAGGTTCCTTCCATCCACAACCGTCTTCAATAGGAGGCCTCCATGGACCTTCAGAGTAAGAGGAGAAGGGAAGGTTGTGCATAGAAGGAGTGTATGGTTCCATCCTGTCAGTGTTGCACATCATTTTGCCCACATTCTCTTGGCCATATCTCAGCCATGTAACAATAGCTTCACTATATGGGCTGGGAAATATAATTTTGTTCTATGCTCTGGTTTTTCTAAGTGCTCAAAAAGAAGACACACAGAAGGACTGGTGAGCTTCAGGATTTTCTGACCAGCAAGTATATTCATTGAGGGGCCAAATTACTTCCTGCTCATTCACTTTGTCATGTAGTATTTCCCCAAGGAACAAACAGAGTTCTGGATTCTGGGGATAAAGAACAGCGAGCTGAACAGACCTTGACCTGATCCAGAAGGACGCCAGAACAAAATATTCAGTGATTCTGCTTTTAATCACAGCCCACTAACTATATGAATAAAACAATTTAGGGATATGCTTATAGAAATCCTTACTATTTGGGACCAATAACGTTATCGTTCCTAGAAACATAAAGAATGTGTTTCTGAAGAGCATTTATTGTGGGTAGATGCTTATAATGGATGTAACAAAGAAAAGACAACCATTCTCATGAGAAACAATACAGCAAAATAAAAAATGTCAATGATACTCTGAGATATTATAAGTTAATATAAGATTAATGGTCACTGTACCGTCTCTCTCCTGGAACCCTTTTTCCTCTCTGTTTTAACTATCTGCCTCCTGTTTAACCAGATAGCTTCAACTCGTATGTTACTCCAACAAGAATTCCCTGTTTTTCAATCCTCTCAGCCCACCCAGCTAGGTTTGAGGTTGGGTGTCCTCTACCCTTCTTTGTCATGTTTGTCCCAGCGCTGTGTTCAAATCACATATTGAGCCGAAAAGACGTGGGAAGGGCACTTCTGAGTGAAGGCATCTGCTGGAAGAGTCTTCCTACACAGTTACTGGGGACATTGGCAGTGAGGACAGTCTTCTGAAGCACTTACTTGAGAGTTAGTATGGAAAGTGCTGTAGGGTTGTAACAAGATAGGATCATGGGGATCATCCTGCTTAAGTTTTACCTGAGCTGCCCACACAGTGGTTATCAAACCCCACAATAGGGATGAGCTGCACATGGAGGTTTTGAAAGGAAAGTGTCCAGGACCTGCCCTATAGCTCTTGAACCCTGCCTCCCACTTAGAAATTAAGGTGACTAGAGAGACAGTTTTGTGAAGAGAATGATGATGGCCTCCCCCGACCCCAAGAGAACTCCAGAAGGGATTCTCTGCATTTGGGAGACAGAGTAGTTGGGTCTGCCTTGTACTTCCATCACCAGCCTTTTCTCTCTTTTCCTGAACCAACCTTGATTGTCTTGAAGACAGGAAATGACTTTTCCTCTTTTAGAAGGAGTAAGGGGAGATTACTCCCAATGAGCCCATTTTAAAAGGACAACAGGAAAAACAAAAAAAACAAGTGAATTCTGACTATGACCATCTTCACATCTGTTCAACATATTAGTTGCACAGACGTTAATGCATTTAATCCTCCCATGAACCAGATGAGGGGTTTGCCACTACTGTTTCCAACAGGCGCAGAAACTGAGGTTAGGAGATGCCGAGGAACTTTCTCAAGCGAGCACAACCAGTGTTAGTGGAGCTGTGATTTGAAACGGGTCCCCTAGATCACCAACACTAACCCTTAATTGCTACACTGTTCTGGTTCCCCTAGAGTAGCATCCAGCTTATGGCGGCTATAAAAATGGTCAACTGGAGTGTGGAAAGCCCTGAATGCCAGCGAGAGTTAAAACATTTTCTCTGTAGTCAGTGATTCATCATTTGGCTAAAGAGATTTCTCAACAGGCTGATTCTTTCAGAATAGAAGCGATGACACAGAGCCACCAGTTATTTATTCATTCAATGAATATTTTTTGAGTACCTACAATGTGCAAAATGCCAGCTATAACAATGAAGAAAATGGACAGGGTCCCTTAGGGCAGCCAGCTTGCATTCCAGGAGAGAAGCTTCTCTCTGGATATTATAGTTCACCTAAGTGCCATTTGCAGAATTTCATATGCGGAGTACTGAGTACATTAGCTTTATTTTAGGAGGGGTGAACAAAGCTGTGAACCCAAAGAAGAGGGCTAATGCCAGTGGCTGACAGATTCTCACAAATGAACTAACATTTGTTAGAGAGAAGAGAGCCATTTTGTCTGTGTTTTAAATATTCCCTTCTTGTCAAATTCCAACTGCTATGCCTCCAATATCATGCACAACAGAAGAAAATAGAAAGAAATGAACACAGAAATACTAGTTTTGCAGCTTGGGCTCCATAAGGCATCAGAAAACATTCTCATTTCCCCACCAGCAATGCTGCTCACACAGCTGGGTCTACAGGAAGTATTCATCAGCAATTTGTCAGGGCATTACTTGGTGTTTAATAACACCACCAAAGAATTTGCTTTTGGAAGAAAGGGGGATTTTTAACTCCCGAATGGATTTTATGAATAATTTCCAAATACCACCAAAACACGAAGGCACCCTAGGAAGTTACAGTCCCTGCTTTATTTTATTTTTAATAGACTCTTCAAATTATACAATCCTGGCAAATGTGTGGGGTTTCATGCTAGAAACTTTCAGAGTGTCTCTCACTGGAGCATTGTTAGCAAACAGAGCAAATTTATGAGAACGCGGGAGGAGTCGCTGGAAGGTCACACCTATTAATTTAAATTCTTCTGCAAAACCAGCACATTCTCTACATATGTCCCAAGACTGAGGGCAATTGAGAGAATTTATTTGTATTGTTCTAAGGATGCACATTCTGTACGGAAAACGAGTCACACATGGATTTTTCCATACATCTTAGCTGACGAGTTTGCCATTTAGAAGATCCCTCTGTGGTCGCTGGTGACTAGATGCTGCTATTGGTGGTGCTCAGAGGTACTGAGAGAGAAGCTTGGACCTAAGTGAGCTCACAATATCTGCTTCCCAGGCAAAGTTCTTAGGGAAAGAAGGAGGAGTGTCTTTGCTACTCTACACACAGTTGAATATTTTCTATATTCTCTTGGAGTCAATAATTATTTCCACGTTGAGAGTAACTTCCGTTTTCATGATAATATGGCCAGAAAAAGGATGCCCTAAATGGCAGAGGGGAGAATACCCCCAGAAGGATGAATGATGTAACAACTTAATGCTCCTTGGCCTAGTATCATGGAAGAAGGAGTTTTCCTTCTAGTTTCTGCAGAAAGTGGATGCACAGAGAGAATGTGAAGGAAAGGGTAGCTGAGAGGGTTAACCAAAGGAATGGCCCCATTCTTCTCTCCTCCATGCACCTACCCTTTGCCTCTGTCCAATCCTCATATTTTGACTTTGAGTTCTACTTTCTTTGGCCAATGTCTTTTGGGGAATGCCAGTGTGGCACTGCTGCTTTTCCTCTTATACCTCTGCTCAAGCCACAAGAGGCGCCTGTCTGGCTGGAGCACTGGTCCAAGAAGAATCAAAGACATGTGGAGAAGAGTCACCCAGACCTGAGTCTACCTGGTCCACTCTAGTGGTGGTGGTCCACAGCAGAGCTGCCTAGCCCAGCCCAGCTTAGACTAACCATGTCCTAGTTGACTTAAGTCTTACCTATGAGAAGGGAGGATTTTTGTTCTAAGATGATGAATTTCACCGTGTGTGTGTGTGTGTGTGTGTGTGTGTGTGTGTGTGTAGCATTCTGGTGATAATTGATACAACTTTAAGTCATTATCCCTTTCATTCACCGTTTCCACTTGGGGATCAAGGGAGAGATCTATTTACACTCTGTGGAGCTTAAGGGAGGAATTAGGGATAACTTTCTTTTGTCAAGGTGATAAAAAAAACATCCAAAATTCTGAAAAGCAGTCACAATGACATGTTATTTGAAAATCATGAGTCTCTTCCCTCATACTAGGGCAATTTGAGGTGTTTTCATTGATTTTGAAATGGGCTGGGATAAATCTCAGATTCCTCTCTAGAACTGTTGACTCTGTGGGAGTGAGGCTCGGGCCAAAATGAGTGGCTGCGATTAACCAAAAAGCTCCCGGCCAGTTAGAGTTCCAACTTGTTATTGTTGTTGTGTTGTTGTTTGTAAAATCCCTCATACTGGATTAGAGATCTCCAAGGGCAGGACTCTGTCATTTTTTTCACAATGTGAGCCAGCACTGGCTTTGGCATACACCAGAACCCATCCCCTCCTTGCTGTCTCCATTAGGTTCTGTTTCTTTTTAAGTTTACTTATTTATTTTTGAGAGATATATATAGAGAATGATAGGGGAGAGGCAGAGAGAGAGGGAGAGAGAGAAAATCCTAGGCAGGCTCCACAACATCAGTGATGAGCCTGATGAGGGGCTCAAACTCATGAACCATGAGATCATGACCTGAGCCAAAGTCAGAGCTTAATGGACTGAGCCACCCAGGTGCCCCACATTCTGTTTCTTTTTAAAGATATTTCTTTCCCTACATTGAGATATCACCTCATGCCATTAGTATGGCTGCTACAACAACACAAAACCCTAGAAAATAACAAATGTTGGTGAGGATGTGGGGAAACTAGAACGTGCATGTCCTGATGGTGGGAATGTAACACCACGCAGCTGCTGTGGAAAACAGTACGGATTTGAAAGTAAGGTCCTGTAGAGAGATTTGCACACCCCTGCTCATGTCAGCGTTACTTACAGTAGATAAAATGTGGAAACAACCCAAATGTCCACTGATAGCTGAATGGATAAGCAAAATGTGGTACAACCACACAACGGAATATTATTTGGCCTTAAAAAGGAAGGACACTCTGACAGCTGCTACAACATGGATTAACCTTGAGGGCATTATGCTCAGTGAAACAAGCCAGCCACAGAATGACAAACACTGTAGACTCTACCTCCGAGAGGTATCCAGAGAAGTTGATAAAAACAAAAAGTAAAATGACAGTTTCTGTAGGCAGGGGAAGGAGGGGACACGGGTTTTTGTTTAAAAGGGGCAGAGTTCCAGTTTTTTTTTTTTTTAATAGTTTATTGTCAAATTAGTTTCCACATAACACTCAGTGCTCATCCCCACAAGTGTCCTCCTCCATGCCCATCCCCCCTCCCCCCCACATCCATCAGTCCTCAGTTTTTGTCAGCATTCAAGAGTCTCTCATGGTTTGCCTCTCTCCCTTTCCCCCACCATTTCCGCCCTTCTTCTCCCCCTTGTTCCTCCGTCAAGTTCCTCCTAATCCTCCTATACGTGCAAACATATGATATTTGTCCTTCTCTGCCTGACTTATTTCGCTCAGCATAACACCCTCAAGGTCCATCCATGTTGCTACACATGGCCAGATTTCATTGTTTCTCATTGCCATGTAGTATTCCATGGTATAGATAAACCACATCTTCTTGATCCATTCATCTGTTGATGGACACTTAGGCTCTTTCCACGTTTTAGCTATTGTGGAGAGCAGAGTTCCAGTTTTTTAAGACCAAAAGAGTTCTGGAGATGGATAGGGATGATTGCACAACAACTTCACACTACCAAACTGTGCGTTTAAAATGGTTACGATGGTACATTTTCTGTTATGAATTATTTTACCACAATTGAAAAAAAGTTTCTTTCCAATGTATATGGTGCCATTCTCACAACTGTGGGTGAATTAAAGCCTGGTCGGAAGGTATCACTAGGCCCCTTTTTCTGAATCATTTTTTAAAATGATTGACAGAAGTGCAAGGGCCCTTGTTCTGTCTACACTCCAAATTAATTGTAGATGCGTTGAAATATGCTGGGATGGGCAACGATTGCATTTTGATGACTTGAAGGTTCCTCAACTGTTTCATTTTTGGCAGCTGAATAAAGAATGACATAGTGTGAATGAATATTTTATAAAGGAGACGTGGCAGCTACGGAACATGAATGGCTGCTTGACTTTTACTGCAGCGAACAGTGTAATGTCAGGCTCTGTCACCTTGTTTTAGCTGACAAGTTCAGTGCTGATGAGGTGACTGGCCTGATTGTCTAACAGAGAAATAAGAGTTTTTATTACAATCCAAAGGCATTTGATCCAATAAGGTTCCAGCTGAAAGAGAGCTAGGAATTAAAAGATTTGATTAAAAAGCAATTAAGAAAGGGCTGTACTAACTAATCCTTTAAAGGGGAAGTGAATCAGATTCCACTGCATTGGCTCAAATTCTACAGGGTTACAGGGTCTGAGTGGAGGAAATCTCTCTCCTTCAATAAAAGAGAAATCATTGTCTGGAGCTGATATACATTTTATTGTTTGGAGGATTTGTGTTTTTAAAAGTGGTTTATGAATTTTCCTGATTTGGCACCAATGGAAAAATATAATGAGTCCCCAAAGTTTCTTCAGATACATCATTGAATATTTTGCATTATCAAATGAGTTAGCATTTGATGCAGTGATGTTACATCAGTGGGCAAGTAGCTAGGGTTCAGCTCTGGTCTCCCCTAATTATCTTCACCTGTTGAATGGATTTGGGTAAGCAGTTGACAGGCTCTTAGATCCTGAGTCCACAGAATCTGAGTTCCAAAGTTGAGTCCACAGACCAGCAGCACAGCGTTACTTGGATGCTAGTTAAAAATGCACAATGTGAGCTCATGCCCAACTGACTGGATCAGAATTTGTATTTTAACAAAGTTTTTAGGTGAATGCATATTAAATTTGGGGAACTGTTACTTTAGTACCAACGGTCACCAAACTTCCATCTTCTGCCCACCATTTTCATGACTTCTTACATAGTCAGGTACTATTGCTAAATTGATGCTCTTTTAATCAACTGATTGTTTTAAACCTAAATACACTTATTAAAAACTAAAGTATTATATGCTATATGTAGAATAGGACTGTAGAAAAATTTACAATGAAATAAAATGATAGCATTGCATATCTATAGGTTATCTGACAGAATTGTGAAGATTCAATCTCTTAATAAGTGTCAAGCTCTGGGAACAATGGCTGGCACATAATAATGTGCTATGTAAGTTTTAACTATGTTATTACTATTCAAAATTAAATAATTATTAATAATAAGCCTTCTCTTTTTAATCAAAAGGGAGATTATTTGGCACTAGAATTAAAATTAGCATTACAGAAATTGAAAGGAAAATTAAAAGAGAGCAAATTTCTCATTATTTGATTTATTTTTAAATAATACTGTGTCTATGTACCACCTAAAACCATGTCTGGGTCGCCGGTGCTATATTTACTTTGCATTCTGAGAAATGCTTGTTGAACTCTTAATAGACATGGCTATAAAATGGGATCATACTTAAGGGAATATCTATTTCAGTTTTATCAGGATAACATGATGTTGCTTGAATAATTCACAATTAATATCATCAATTTCCTCAGGTCAAACATATAGTGTTTTGCTTGTTTGAGTTTTGCTATTTTAAATAATGTTATGATGAACCATTTTCCCTTTTCTATTGGCAGAGATGAATATAGACCTCAGTGTTGATATGACCTTCAGACTCTTGATGGTAGGAATTAAATATTATATTCGGTATTACAGAGAATGATCTATTAATGTGTTTCTAAAATAAAACTTTATGTAATTTGATCCAGAAATGTCATTTCTAGGAATTTATCTTCAAAGATAAAATTGCCTGTATTAGCAAAATTTTTACATGTAAGTGTTCATTTAGATTACTTATGGTAGTAAATATTTTAAAAATGTCAAATGTCTAACAATAGAGGATTAAATGAATAGTAGTAAGGTGAGCCCAGGCAGCCACTCATAATCAGATTAATCAGAATAATTCTAAACTCATGGAAAATGTATCATGGAACACTGTTAAGTTAAAATGTTTTGGGGGTGTTTTGGGGTGTTTGAATGGCTTAGTTGGTTGATGCCCAGCTCTTGATTTTGGCTCAGGTCATGATCTCAGAGCCATGGGATTGAGCCCCAAATCAGGCTCTACACCGAGGTTGGAGCCTGCTTGGGTTTCTCTCTCTCTCTCTCTCTCCCTCTGCTCCTTCCTGACTTACATGTGGGCATGCATGCTCTCTCTCTCTCTCTCTCTCTGAAAAAAAAAAAAAGTTGCTTATTAAACCGTATATATAGTATATTCTATAATATGTAAAGGAAGTAAAACTGTAGCATAAGGAAACATCAAAATGCCAACAATGATCTCTCAGAGTAACAGGATTATGGGTTATTTCATTATAATTTTGTGCATTTTTTTATCACTGATAATGCAATAAGCATGAACTTTAAATCAGGAAAGCAATATTATCTATTTATCTGCTAAAATATAATAAAGTTGGGAAGTCTATGATTGAAACTTAACCTTATTTATTTAAGTGGGAAGAGACAAAAAGATATATGTATATACAGATCTTTCTTGACTTGATGGGGTTATATTCCCATAAACCCATAAGTTGAAAATACAGTAAACTGAAAATACGTTTAATACACCTAATCTATTGAACATCATGGTTTAGCCTGGCCTCCCTCAAACATGTGTGGAACACTTACGTCAGTCTAGAGTTGGACAAAATCTTTGAAGACAAGCTGATTTTATAATCAAGTGTTGACCCTCTCATGCAATTTATCAAATACTGCACTGAAAATGAGAGACAGAATGGTTGTATGGGTACAAGATGGTGGTCAGTATACCAGTTGTTGACCCTCATGATGATGTGGCTGACAGGGAGCTGCCACTGGCCAGTGGCGCAACAGAGGATCAGACCACATATTCAAAACTGAAGATATGGTTTCTACTGAATGGATAGGGCTTCCATGGTAAAGGAGAAAAATCCTGTCAAACCACTTCCCCCAGTTCCCTAAGTTGGGAACTGCCTATAGACATTTTCCCATCTACTCTTGGCAATGACTTCCTAAAAGGTCTTCCTGACTCTACCCCTAGTCTTTCTAAATGTAGGACCATTAGACATCCTTCTAAATATACATCCTGACTCTACCCTCGGTCCTCATTAGTAATCTTTCTAAATATGAGTCATACCAAGTCACTACTCCATTCAAAACCTCTATGGCTCCCATCTCATGCACAAGGCAATGCACCCTTCAAGGCTCTTGTAACTTGGCCTCCAAAATTCATTCTGACCCAGTCCCTTAATATTTCTCTCTTCTGCCCACTCTACTTTAGTCACCCTAGCCTCCTTTGTCTTCCCTGGGATATCCCAGACACATGCCTGCCTCAGGATGTGCACACTCGCTTCCCTTCTACCCGAAACACTCTAGCCCCAGATATCAACTTGAATTGTTCCTTGATTTCACCAAACTTTCTGTCCCAAACAACCCTGTGCAAGATAGTACTCCTCACCTCTGGCAATATATATCTTCCCCTCTGCTTTTTATTTTTTTTCCCAGCATTAATGGTTGATATTTATGTTTTATACTGTTACTGTCTCTCTGTTAATTTTTTATCTATGCCCACTATAATATGATCTCCATGAGGAAGACTGGTCTTCCTCACAGCTAAATATCCAGCACCTAGAACAGTTCTAACACTTACTAGGTACATGATAAATAATGGCTAAATGGATGAACAAATGGATGATTTTTAAAAGTTAGTTTAATTGTTTTAGTTAGCTATTGCTATATAACAAACCATCCCCAAAACTTAGTGGCTTGAATCAGAGACAACTGTCTTTGGTCAAACCTCTGCCATTGAGCAGGCCTTAGAAGGGGATACTTGTCTTTGTGTTCTTTGGAGCCAACAGGGTCAGCTCAAAGGCTAGGGCAGAACTTAATAAGTTATTTAATCCCAGTCTAATCAAGTGGCTTCCACCCAACTTTTAGTCAAAGAGTAAATAGTCCCCAGAGTCAGGTTTCTGCTCAATGTGAGAATAATTAAAAGCTAAAGCAGTCTCAGGATAAATAGAAGCCTAGGTAAGGAAACAAAGTGAATTTCACTGATTCTCTTTAAGCATATGCTGAGTGAGCACATGATACAAATATTATGGGAAATCCCAACAATGGAAAATATGTCCCTCACATTCTCTTCTATTGCCATGCTCCAACTCCCAGAACCACCAGTGCATCCTATTTCTTTCCCAGACTTCACAGCTAAGCATGTGGGTGATTTTTTTTCTTTTTGGAGTCCTAATATTCTCATCACACAGAAGAGGAGTTGAGAACCTAATTAGTCTGCAGGGAAGACACATATCCTGGTTCAATTAAATCACACAGCCCTGCAAAAAACAATTACTTATTTTTTAATAGGTACAGTAATATGTCTGGAAACAGTATTAATTGGAGTAGAAACTTGAAGCTAGAGACAAAGGTAGAATAGTCTGTGTGTTGTTTCATGATCAATGATTAAGTTACTGAATGTGCTTGTATGAATTGAGGATCTCATCAACCATTTGTAACACATGCGGCATTAATAATTGATAAGCACAAATAAATGTGAACAGAGAAGATTTGTCATGCCTCTCAGTCTTTATAAAGTTAAAACTTTGCATAGAGTCTTATTTTCCAATATCCTGAGAGAGGTCATAGTGACAGAAAGAGTAGTCTATGTTTAGCAATGCTTCTCAAATTTGTATATTTAATAATCGCAAAAGCACTTGCATATAGCAGATTGGTGAAAGACTCAGGGCTGAGTAAGATGTAGTTTCACTTCATAACATTTGTGTCCAAGTGTAAGAAGGTATTAACCTCTCTGAGCAATGCCCATGGTCCCTGTCTTCATGATGGGAAGAGAAGAGTGTCAGCCTACTAGGGATGCTTTGAAGGTTAAATCATTTGATGCCTTTGAAAATCTTAGGATGTAATTGTTGCTCAATAGGTCTTAGCAATGATCCATTTGTTATTACTATTAAATGGTTTTTAATAAGGTTCATATATCAGATACCTCTTTCAAATACTCTGCAGACCTCAGGACTTTTTTTTTTAAATTTTTTAATGTTTTTATTATTGAGAGACAGAGCATGAGCATGGGAGGGGCAGAGAGAAGGGGAGACACAGAATCTGAAGGAGGCTCCAGGCTGTAAGCTGTCAGGACAGAGCCCAACGTGGGGCTCGAACTCACAAACCATGAGATTGTGACCTGAGACAAAGTCAGATGTTCAACTGACTGAGCCACCCAGGCACCCCAGGACTTCTTAGCTTGTATGTCGGGTGACACTGATCTGTCCATTGATACCTCCAGTCACTTACATTCTTCCTGTTATTTAAGAGAGTGTGAAGAGCATCATCTTCTAATGTCTGTTCTAGGCAAACTATTCACTTTCTAAAATTAGCATAAGAGCTAGACATTAATAAGATAAATAAAACACAAAATATGTATAATTTTAAAACATAAGTAGTAGGCAATTGCCCTAAAGTGATATATGCAAGTGGTTGGCTAAATTAAATAAAACTGGGAGATTTGCAATGTTAAAGCAATAAATAAGTTAACCATTTTCAATTCCATTTGTTAGTCTAACAAAACTCTTTGCTGGTCAATCAGCTAGTCATTTATTTATGAAGAAACCAATGTTAAATATATACCTCGCCAACAAATTCATCCTCATATGTGGCATGTAAGACTATTTTGAAAGGTTAAAGTTGAGTCCCCTAATCAGTTTATAAGCTGTGTCTAGTAAAGTCAATTTTGACCATTTATTGGCATTTTGATGAATCAGTCTTACTAGGTTACTCGTGTTCCCCAAAAGTTAGATAATACTATTAACCATTTTGCAACTATACTGAAACACCTTTAGTAATTTATTTGAAATTTGAGAAAAAAATTATAAATATACAAAAAAATTAGACTTTTTAAGGATGCATCCTAGCATGAACAAGGGCAAAATCATTAAGTCCCATGTTTTAAACCTGGGGTCCTCAGCCTTGACACTACTGACATGTGGGCTGGATCAGTCTCTGCTGTGAGGGCTATCCTGTGGCTTAGGGGCTGTTTAGCAGCATCTCTACCCTTGTGCTGGCCTTCTTTCTCCTCCGTTGTGACAATCACAAGTATCTCCAGACACTGCCAAGAGTCCCCTGGCGAGGAACGAAAATCATCCCAGTTGATGAAAACTAACCATTCCCATAACTTCTGAAAGAGATAGAGAGACCAGCTGATTCATATAATTTGATACATTACTGAAGAAAAGGAAAATATTTTTGTACACACGACTCTGCTTTATTCCTGAATCCTACCTCCCCATTCTCCTCTTCATTCCTGACTTATACTAGGAATTTTTTAATTTAAAATTTTCCCTGGATTGAAAAGTTAACGGTAATAGCTGAGTTTATTCAGCAAGGTATGTCCCCTGCTGAATAATAGGTGAATAAAATTTATTGATTTGCAATAAAAGTCATAAATTTATAAAGTGCCCAACATTTGAGAAAATGGTTATAAAAATCTAAATCCCAACGGCAGTACAATGAACAAGTAATAAGGTTTGAGTTGTATGATAAAAGGGGAAGTAAAATCTGTTGCTAGAATTTGTATTAACTATGTGGTCTGCAAAGCTTGTTGAAGCTGAATAGAAAAACCTAATAAGGATGGTGAAAACTCCACTAGCTGAGGGATAAAAATAGTTGTAGGGAACAATGGCTCCTTCTTTCTGTCTAAGCCTATTTTCTCTTGGGACCTACATACCTCGACTCACATGTTTAATATGGTCTATGTCTTTGGCATTGACATACTTCAAGGAATAGATGATAGAGAATTTGCACTTTCAGCTTGGAGTCAGAAACCCAGAAAAACAATAAATGTTTATAGAAGGCGGTAAAATTTTAGGGCTCCATTCACAACAAATGTTAAACACATGAAGTCGTGCTGAAAGCCCAGGCATTGTTGGAATTCTGCATTGTCAGAATCTCTCGGCACAGAATAGACCCCAGCTTTGGCTTTTGTGGCATGGAAAGGATTTTGTGTGTGTGTGTGTGTGTGTGTGTGTGTGTGTGTGGCAGGTGGAAGGGATATTTTTCCCTCTCTTGACAACAAACAGCCCCACTGCCTGGGAGTTGTTGCTATTGGGAAGGGCCTCATGAGTTTAAATTTTTAGTTTTTAATTTTTTAAATGTTTATTTTTGAGAGAGAGAGAGAGAGAGAGAGAGCCAGCAGGGGAGGGGCAGAGCGAGAGGGAGACACAGAATATGAAGCAGGTTCTTGGCTTTGAAATGTCAGCACAGAGCTCTATCTGGGGCTTGAACACACAAACCATGAGACTGTGACCTGAGCTGAAGTCAGTTGCTTAACTGAGCCACCCAGGCACCCTGAGTTTACATTTTTAAATGCACTTCCTAATTTTTTCTTGGTTTAGAAATTCTGTCTGGGGCCTCCAAGATTTTCTAGCTCTTTCAACAGCTCTGATGGTTCTGTCTCAAGTCCTGAGTGCTTTCCAGAGCCCAGACTTTTATATTCAACCATCTTTGATGGCACATACATGAAAGATGCTTCTGAGGCTTTCTCAGGCATAGCATATTCAAGATTGTACCAAACCTGTTTTCTTTTTAGCATCTACACTTGTCAATTAATGATGACTTAATTAGTCAAGTAAGAAACCTTAGACTCATCCTTGATTCTTCTCCTTTCCTTAGGTCTCTTCTCTTCAGCACTAACATCTCTTCTTCCAAAATACAGACCGTATCTGCCCACTTCTCTGCAGTTTTACCTCCACCTCCCTTATTGAGGTAACCCTCTCATCCCCAGTGGTGACTACAGGCCTGTATGTTTCCAGCCCTGACTTTAATGGTCCATTGTATCTTCGGCACCAAGAAATCAGAATTATATATATAATTAATATAGATAACATATATAATTATATATGTAATTAATATAGATAATATATAATCAATATATAAATAATTCTGATTTCTGATATATATAACATTATATATGATGTATATCATCATATATATATTACATCATTATATATATAATTCTGATTTCATATATATAGGCATATATATATCACATCATTCATATATATATGCATATATATATTCATATATATATATATATATCACATCATTCTCCTGCTCAAAAGGAAAAATCAAACTCACAGGAAAAAGAGATCAGATTTATGGTCACCAGAGGCAGGTGAGTGGGGAGGAGGAAGTGGATGATGGTGGTCAAAAAGTACAGACTTAGTTGTAAGGTAAATAAGTACCAGGGATGTAATGTACAAAGATGATGAGAGCATAGTTAATACTGCTGTTGCATGCAGAAAGTTGTTAGAGTAGAACCCAAGAATTCTCAAAGAAAAAGATTTTTTCCACTTTCTTCTNAATGTATATCATCATATATATATTACATCATTATATATATAATTCTGATTTCATATATATAGGCATATATATATCACATCATTCATATATATATGCATATATATATTCATATATATATATATATCACATCATTCTCCTGCTCAAAAGGAAAAATCAAACTCACAGGAAAAAGAGATCAGATTTATGGTCACCAGAGGCAGGTGAGTGGGGAGGAGGAAGTGGATGATGGTGGTCAAAAAGTACAGACTTAGTTGTAAGGTAAATAAGTACCAGGGATGTAATGTACAAAGATGATGAGAGCATAGTTAATACTGCTGTTGCATGCAGAAAGTTGTTAGAGTAGAACCCAAGAATTCTCAAAGAAAAAGATTTTTTCCACTTTCTTCTTCTTCCTCTTCCTCTTCCTCTTCTTCCTCCTCCACCTCCTCGTCCTCCTTCTTCTCCTTTTCTTTCTCCTTCTTCTTCTTTTTATATTTATATGGGATAACGTATGTTAACTAAATTA
Organism: Crocuta crocuta; assembly: GCF_008692635.1. Lineage (NCBI taxonomy): Eukaryota > Metazoa > Chordata > Mammalia > Carnivora > Hyaenidae > Crocuta > Crocuta crocuta. The sequence goes on from NW_027532250.1 coordinate 2,820,113, forward strand.
TTGTAATGTAGAAATTAGACTTAAAGTTTTGAATTTGGATCTTTTCCCAGCTAGTGATGTGGAGTCCAATCCTCTCCTGTGGTGCTGGGCACTGGCAGCTTCCAGTCAGCCACAGGATCATGATCGTGAGTAGCTGGTACACCGACCACCATTCTGTCCCCATACAGCCATTTTATCTTTCCATGTAGTAGTCAATAAATGATATCAGATAGTCAACACTTGATTATAAAGTAGGTTTGTGTTGGATGATTTTGTCCAACTGTAATTTAATGGAATTGTTCTGAGCACAATTGAGGTAGACTAGACTAAGCTATGATGTTTGGTAAGTCAGATGTATTAAAAGCACTTTTGACTTCTGGTATTTTCAGCTTATGATGGGTTTATTGGGACATAACCCTATCATTAAACTGAGGAAGATCTGTCGAGGTAAGTTGAATGATTACCTTAAAATTATATAGCACTGTATGTCTGTTATACCTCAATAATGCTGAAAAAAAGTTAATTAATTTTAGGCTATTGTAATGGAATTCTGATGTGTAAGATCTGGGGATAGATTCTTTCAATACATTTCACAATTATCAGGCTCTAAGGTCTTCTATTTTGTCCTCCAAATGATGAAGAAAGTAGAATAATAAAAATGGTTAAAGGGATAGAAAATATGTCATTTTGAAAAGAGTTGTTGTAAAGAAAGGATTATCTAGCCTGAAAAAGAAAAAGTCAAAAGAAGGAAGGAAAGAAAAGACACAAAAATCCCCTAACACCTGCATCCTGATCTAATAGGGCAAGAACCATGCCCCTGCTCGTCCCTCAAGACTCAACTGCTAACCATCTCCCCATTCAATCGATCTTTGCTTCAAACTTATTCTTTCTGCTTCTCTAATATTTGGGGATTTGCTACTACCTCAGGGCTTTGGCTGTGGCTGTTTCTTCTGCCTGTAATAATCTTTTCCAAGAGGAGGGCATTACCACCATTCCGGTTCTGATTTAAGATGGTCTCTTCAGAGACCTTCCTTCCCTCTCTAAGGCAGTGCTATGTGTCCCTCAGTCACTGTCTTTCATATTATACTGCTAATTTGTTGTACTTGGAAAATTTTTCAATAAATAATCTAATGTACCATTGTTTGTCTGGTGAGTGTTTTTGCTCCCAGAAAGAATGTGAGCTCATGAGCATGAGAACCTCAGCTTCTTCACTCTGTGTCCCTAGCACATCTATAATCTCAGCACCCAACGCTGTGCCTGGCACTTCACATGGTAAGTCATGAATAAGTACTTATGGTTGAGAAGTCTTCTTTGACTTTTGCCCTGATACTCTATTTGGAGTTAGTTACTTCTTCCTAACATTTGCATAGACACATGGCATTAAAGAAGAAGTGATTTTAATAGTAGTAACTGTCAGTTGTCGAGGGGCCCAGGAAAGATGATCTGAGGTACCCAACTGAAAAAAAAAAATAAGTGATAGGAAACCAAAGAAGAATATCACTAAGGAAAATATAATGTTGAAAACAATTGCTGGAATGAAAGTCTGATAATTTCTAAATCACTGAAGACTAAAGACCAAAGGTCATTAGAACCATGTCACCTGACAAATTCCTTCAATGACTGAGAGAGGACATGCATTGTATGAGTAGCTCACAGGAGAATACAACCTTGTAGAACCCAAAAGAATCACTTTCCTGGGAGTTTATGGTCACGTATGAGGGCAGCAGGATAGCAAGCACTAGAGATAGACTTGATGAAAATCAGAAGGCCAGCCATCCTCAAGGAATGGTTGGAGTCCTCAAAACAGAACTCTTTTGGAGAATCCAAGGCACTCTGGAATTCAATACAATGGTGTAGAAAAAAAATGCTCAATGGAAAGCCAAGAGGCCTGGCTTCCCATTCTGGCAAATGCCACTGAAAAGAGTTGTGTGGAATATATCTACATGCAGAATAGAAAATGTATAAAAACCTAAGTGAGAGCCTTGACTTGTAAGACCAATAAGACCTTGCACGTGATATGTTTTGTGAAGACAGAGACTAGGTCTATCTGTCCTGTGAATCCTTGAAACATTTCAGAGCGCCTATGACACAGTAGATGCTCCATAGATATTCACTAAAAGGATAAAAGCAAACAAGCAAGTAGGGAATTGCATTATACTTTGATATAGTTTGTTTTTTCCCAGAAATCAGATGCCATCTCTTCCAGAAGACTCTTTCACTGAAGGGGTTATGTTCATTCGTGCTCTGTAGTTCTACAATACCTTATGCCTCTTTCTAAGATTGTATTATTCCTGGATATCCACCCCTCTGTCCCTACTTCTAGACTGTGACATCATCAAAGGCAAAAATTCTTCTTGGTTGACTGATACATGTATTGTCTGACCCAGAATGGGGTTCAAGAGATGTCTGATTAATATTCTTGAATGATAGGTATGTACTTTGTTGGATTAGTAATTTCTGGAAATTCCAGGATCTAGCTCAGTGCTTGGTACATATTGGGTACTGAAAATTAGTATTATTGTTTCTTTAAGGAAGGGATGGGACAAAATTCTCCAGTCTCGAGAATTAGTATGACTGCTGAGTTAGTTGAAGAAAGAATTCTGGAGTCTGGAAATCTGGACTCTTTCACAACCAAGACTAGACTAAGACCTTTAGAAATCCTAAACACTGAAGATATTGTGGCATTTAAAAATTAGAGTAAAATTTATATGAAGAGTGAAGTCAAAACAGCTTGTTTTTAGGATGCCAGATCATAAAGTCTATCAAAGGAGAGCTTCTTTATCCCCTCGTTTTGAGTGCATTTGGGTACTTCCACTTGTCTACTTTGTGATTCATCTTACATTGACAGTGACTTGCCCAAGGTCAGACAGCTAGTTAGTAGGAGAATCCAACACAGGTCAATAATCTTCTTGCCTCTTCATGATTCTCTGCTCCTAATTCTTACCACCAGGTGTTTCTGGACATGTTTTTGGGATTACAGTTAATGCTATCACTTCTAGTTCTCAGAAGGTTGGATTTAATCAAGGTAAGCCAGACTTGAACAGACTGGTTGACTAGTCTGAAAAGGACACCCTGAATTCTTACTGCCGAGGAAAAAGTCTGTCTTGTTCACTTCCTATGAAATCAGCCAGGTGTAGCTGCTGCCTGGAGGTTACTTCAGTGGCTGGAGAGAACAGCTTCAGGGGAAAAAATAAATTCAAACCAGTGAAGTGTGCTGACTTGTGCAACTGAAAAAAAGCTGAGGAGGCTTCATCTCCAAAGGATACAGAGACTTAGAGCTGAAGGAGCTTTCAAAGGAAGCCTGAAGTTATGTAACAAGGAGGTAAGAGAGGAATTAAAGAGGTCTGTGAAGTATAACTAGGCAGGGGTAGGAAAGTAACAGAAAGAACATTCCATTTGCCTTATAACAATGTATTTCCGCCATGAAATTCATTGCCAAGTCAGGCTTTAATCCCGCAGTTCTGGAATAAAGACAGCAGCTGAAGCATATAATTTTAGTTTCTGAATCTTTAAATCAGAATTTCTCAACCTCAGCATTATTGACATTTGAGGGAGGACAATTCTCTGTCAGGGGGACTGTCTTAAACACTTCAGGATACATAGTAGCATCCTTGGCTTTTATCTACTGGATTCCAGTAGCATTCCCCGCCCCCCCCCACCAAGTAATGACAGCCAAAATGTGTCCAGATACTGTCAAATGATCTTGGGGGGGGGGGCGGTGGGAGGAAATTGCCCCCCCTTGAGAACCATTGATAATATTCATGGTAAGTGAAACACTCAGAAAACTCCAACAATTGCCTATTGTTACTTAATAAATACTTCAAGGTTGTGTCTGGAAGAGATTGTTTCCCTTTCCTATGTGTGCCAGAACACAGGGGAGAATGGAAAGAAACTGGCTTCCATGGGATTTTTGAATCTCACAAAGGAAACAATTCAATTTCACATTCAAAAAAAAAAAAAAGGAAAAAATGTTTGAATACTG
>NW_027532250.1:2824256-2888097 GCF_008692635.1 Crocuta crocuta
AGTGTAATTGACCTATTAACTTCCAAGGGAGATAATAACTAGGAGGTAAACTTAGTTTGTAGTGGAAAAATCTCAAAGATATAGTTAACCACTGTCGTCAATCCAAATGATCATATCATTCTTTGCCTGTAAAGTGCAAAGTAGAAATTTTCTTACTACCTTTTAATGTCTATGCTGTATCTGAGTTCAATTTTCTCCATTTGGAAAATGGCACTAGTATTTGTGGAAAAAATCTAACTGTCCCTTCATTGGAAAATGGAGAAATAGGTTGTAGTCTGTTCATAGAATACTTCTCTATAGATAAAATGAATAAACCAGATCTACACGTATCAACCTAGGTAACTCTCAAAAGCATAATCTTGTGCAACAGAAGGCAAATTGCAAAAAAGATACTTTACAGGGTTACTATTATGTAAATTTTGCAAACATACAACACAAAATTGGATATTGTTTATACATATGTAGTAAAAGTAAAAAAAAATGCATGGGAATGGTAAGCACAAAAGAGAAGATTGTCTTGTTTTTAGAGAGAGAAGGTGAAGAGGAAATTAGGAAGGAATGGATCTATTAGTGCATGTAATTAGTATATAATGCTTATTGAGAGAGAGAGAGAGAGAGGACTCGGCAAATGCCCTTAGAGTAACATGTTTACATATATTAAATCTAAATGGTATTTACATGGATATGTGTTAATGATTTTCCATGTATTACTTTTTTGTTAACTTTTATTTAAAAATAGTAAGATTGAAAACAATCAGACATCCATATGCCAAAAAATTTAATCTAGACACAGATGCTATACCCATCACAAAAATTAACTCAAAGTGACTAATATTAGACCTAAATGTAAAGCACAAAATTATAAAACTCCTAGAAGATAATGTAGAAGAAAATCTAGAGGACTCTAGGTTTGGTAATGACTTTTTAGATACAACACAAAGTCAAGATCCATGAAAGAATTGATAAGCTGGATTTCATTAAAATTAAAAAATTTTGCCCTGAGAGAGACACCGTGAAGAGAATAAAAAGTCAAGGCAAAGACTGGCAAAGAATGTTTGCAAAAGACACAGGTGATAAAAGAACCAAATTTCAACAATAAGAAAAGCAACCTTGTTGAAAAATGAGCCAAAGACTTTAACCGACACATCCTCAAAGAAGATATATAGATAGAATATAAACATATGAACAGATACTCCATAGCATATGTCAATCGGAGAAATGCAAATTAAAACAATGAGACACCATAACACACCTATTTAAATGGATCAAATCCAGAACCTGGATAACATTAAATGCTGATGACGATGTGGAGCAAGAGGAACTCTCATTCATTGCCAATGGGAATACAAGATGGTGCAGCCACTTTGGAAGACAGTTCACTACCGGAAGATATGAGAACCCTGGGTCAGAGATGAAACCAGTTCATTACTAACAGCAATATCTGCACAATGTATCAGGAAGTCTCACTTTGTATCCTGTCTTACTGCCTTGGCTAGAACTTCCAGAACAGTTTATACAACAGTGGTTCCTTGGTTGGTTTCTAATTTTAGTGATAATGTCCAAATGTCACCACATTGAGGCTGATACTGTTTGTCTTGTTAAGAAAGCATTCCTATTTAAAAATGACAATCATGTTAAATTTTACCAAATGCCTTTTATTCATCAGTAGATTTAATTATGTTTTTCCATTCATCCCTCCCCCATCTCACTTAAAGAATTTTTTTTAACATTTATTTATTATCAAGTAACAGAGAGAGACAGAGCATGAGGAGGGGGAGGGGCAGAGAGAAGGGGAGACAAAGAATCTGAAGCAGGCTCCAGGCTCTGAGCTGTCAGCACAGAGCCTGACATGGGGCTCGAACCCAACAAACTGCCAAATCATGACCTGAGCTGAAGTCAAATGCTTAACCAACTGAGCCACCCAGGCTCCGCCCCTCCTCAATTCCCCTCCCCGCCTTTCTTCCTATGAATGTGCGGAAGTGGTAAAAACAGTAGCTCTAGTTTTTCCTAGTTAGTGAGCATTACTTCTTGAATTCTGGTTTTCTCCATAATTCCTAATAATTCCTCACCCACTGATGGCATCTTTGAAGTCTCCAGCTATAAAAAATGGTTGCCCCACATCTTAATGTATCTTTTTAGGCATTTTGACTGACCAATCAGTCAGTTTAAGTGATATAAAATAGAGGCGTCTCAAATTCTTGAAATCAACCTTTCTTGATGGTGTAAAATATTTCTTATATAGTGATGGAGCTGAATTAACTAATATTTTCTTTTTGTCAATATTAACATGTGGGATTGACATCTTGTGTCTTCTCATATATAGCTTTGTAAAGTTTCAGTTTCAAACTTGGGCTTCATAAAATTAATTAGAAATATCTTTGTCGCTTTTGCTGTGCTCTAGAGCATATTGTATAGCATTGGGAATTTGAGTAAATTAGTCACAAAGCCCTCCAGAGACGGATTCATTTGTGCAACTCTTTTACCACCCATTGTTTTACTTTTGTTTTCCCCTTGGATAAATTTCAGAAATTTACATTTTCTGAGAATATCACCGATTCACCTAAGAGCTTCCAGTTCATTAAGGTACAGTAAAGATCAGCAAAATTTTGTATAACACGTCAGATTCTGTACTTGCTTTCCTATTTCTTACTTTTATGTTTTTAGGAATAAATTAAAATTTCAGTCTTTATTTTTATATATTTAGCAATCTAATTACTTAGATAATCTTCTATGCTTGAATGACCTTAGTGCTAATCTTAAATTTTTCCATGTATTCCTTATTCTTGTTTGGGTACAGTAGATATTCAAGTAATTTGTTTTTGTTGTTGTTGTTGTTGTTGTTGTTAAGGAAGACAACATGAATGGTAAAACCTTCTGATTTTTGCTGTACTGAGAATTCCTTTTTTGCCTTCACAAATGTAAAATATTTTTTCTCTGGACAATTCTTGTGTGATGTTATTTGCTGTCCTAATTGTATGAATTTATTCCATTGTCCTCTACTTATGGTGACTGGCAAAAATCTCCCAACACACAAATGCATGCTTTTTGAGTTGATGGGCATGAACCTTTTTGAAGGCCAGGACCATTTCTATTTCATGCTGTGGTTTCTCCAAAGCACTCACCACTGCTTGATACCTGGTAGGTATATTAAAACATATTTGTGGGAGTAAATAATGTCAGTTAAATTAGTCCAGAGAAAATAAACACCTAAATACTGTTGACATTAATATGCATTAATTAGTGGATCAGCCTTCTATCCATCCAGAGCAAAGGGAAGGAAATCCATTCCGAATCCCCTTCTTCATCTCTGGGACTGAATTCTCTGGTTTTGCTGCATTTACTTGCTGAGAGTACTTATTCCTCAAATTCTTCAGTCACGTATTTTGCACCATCACAAGTTTAGGCCACTGAGGACTCTCGTTCTGATTCTTGTTGGCTTACAGATAAACCCCTGTGTATTGTATTGTTCACCTATTGCTGTGTGACAAACTACTACAAAATACCAACAGCATACAATAAATGGTATTCATTTAGCTTTTGAACCTATGCATTGGCTGATCCAGGCTGCAGTCTAGTTGAGGAGAGTTGGCTTTGCTCCACATGCTGGGAAGCAGAGTGATTTATTCTGTCCATGAAGGGATGGGTGTGGGAGGGAGGCTGCAATGTTACATGGCAAAGGGTGTAGGTACAGAGAGAAGTGAACAATTGGACCCCCAAAAGACATCAATTGCATTCTCTTCCCTGTTACAGCTGGGGCACCAGGTGTAACCCAGATGTGGACCCCCTGTCTACTTTCTGCAGTTGTAATTTCAAGGGGAGTTCACAGAACATGCCATCATTTGGGCTCCACCTCTTCTTCCTCCATGTTGGGTGATATTAACAGGCTTGTGCCATACTCCTCTATGGTTTCATCCTACAGCTATTTCTCAGAGTTGGTGGAGTAAGGTAGGTGGAGTTTGCCTGTTCTGTCTTCCTTCTCCTTTCCATTTCTTTCTATAATTTTACTGGGAAAACTTAAAATTCCTTACCTGCTGGGGGTCTCCTTCTAAAGTCTCCAGCTCTAAAAGTGGTTTCCCCCACATTTTCATGTGCCTTTATGCATTTCAGCGGAGGGATGGGAGAGATCTGGATAATTGTTTTCATCAGTCTTATTCAGAAATCTCTAAATTGCCGCCTCCTTTCCAGATGTTAGTTTTTCTAGCACAATGAAGAGCTGATCTTTTCATTTCTTGGTTTCTTCCTCCCTGTCCCTTATCCTCAAAGCCTCTGCCCTCCACTTGGTTGAGGAGAACAAGCTTTGGTCTTTATCACTTCCCCTCTTCCTTTCCTGGGGACCCTGATTTGCCTTTGAACTCCTTTGATCACACAAAATTGTCTAACTGGGCATTTGGAGATATTCTCTTTCTCAATCTATCTGTGGGGTGCCTATGGACATTAAAATAGGACTTCTAAAGACACACATCTGAAAGGAAAAATGTTCTGTTGCCAGAGAATAATAAATCAGTCACTCTACCATCCATCAAGTTTGATTTTGGGGCAAATTGTAGAGGAGGAATTTTCAGAAAGAAGGGGAAAATCACCCAGAAGAGGAAAAGAATAAAATAAAGACCAACCATCATAACCTTTCTTTTTGTCACTATTTATGTTTTGGCCACTCTGCTGTTTGACCTTATTAGAACAAAGGAAGGAAAGAGTAGAAGACAAGTGTGGACATGGATTCCATGAAAAGAAAAAGTACCTTTCGGCTTCACGTGAGCAGCGACATATGATTCATGGCAATTGCTTCCTGCTACAGTCAGCTTTTTCCTCTCCAGGTATAGGCTGAGGAAGCAGGCCTCTGGTTAGGCTGCCTTACATGCTGACTTGGAGCTCAGAGTGGCAGTAATGGTGATCAAAGTGCAGCCTGAAGTTCAGCTTTGAAAGGGAACTTCATGTTCTCAGAAACCATAGCTGTTGAGAAACAAAATAGGGCCTTTGGAGAGATGAAGAGAATGGAAGATGTTCAAGTCTGTGAGTGTAAAAAGTCAGGAGAAGGGAGCAGGGTGAACAGAAAGGGAAGTGACAAAGTTCATTGGGCATCCACTGCATAGGGAAGTTGCCTCTTAATCTTGTTTGGTAAAAAAAACATCATTGTTCAACACTCTGTAGATAGCTTTGGAAGGTTGCGAGAACAAGAATGCAGATTGTTTATTTGAAGTCAGAACATTCAAAGGAAAGAGCTGCGGAAATGGGGTTCCAGTGTACAACTTGAAAGAGATTTCCTCTTCTCTTGTTCGATTAAAATTGTCCCTAACTGTGGTTAGTTCTCATTCTGAAGGTCTGACCAGCTTTCCAGTCTCAATGTATTCATGACCTCTGTTGACACCTTCACACCATTGCTTTGATGACTGAACTCAATCTTGGAACTTATTGTGAAGTCCCTGGCCATTCTCCCTCTGTCTCCCGTGAGTCCTTCTCATTCTTCCCAATGTCTGTATCTGGGTGGCCACAGTCCCACCAGCCCCAACACGGCTCTCAGCCCCTGTGTGTACATAGCTATCGCTGCACTGTGGATCATCCCACACTTCACCCTCACCTACCTTGCAAGCACACAGCTCTTTGCATCACAGACACATATGATTTTTTTACATAATTATTTTATGTAACCCTCTCTTCTCTCACTCTTCTTAGACATCTTCCATGCATCCCCTCCTGAATGGAACACTAACTTTTTGAAATTAAATTGCTCAAAATGGAAGATATAATTGCCGATAACACATTTTGTTCAATATACAGTTGCCCTTTGAACAACAGAATTTAGGGACACTGAGCCCCCCTCCCCCACAGTTGAAAATCCACATAAAAGCTTTGATTCCCCCAAACTTAACTAATAATAGCCTATTGTTGCCCAGAAGTCTTACTAATAACACAGTTGATTAACATGTTATATATATTCTATACTGTACTCCTACAATAAAGCAAGCTAGAGAAAGGATAATGCTATTTAAAAAATCATAAGGAAGAGAAAAATACATTTACAGTATTGTATTTATCAAAAAAAAATCCACATATAGATGGACTGCACAATTCAAACCTGTGTTGTTCAGGAATCAACTATTGTGTAATCATCATCCCACTGTTACCAAACCTTATCGTTGGATTTTTGGGGAGCAAATCTGAGATATGATGAGAACTGGCTTCTCATTTAATGTTAGCCTTTAAGATCTTCATGTTGCCCTTGTGACTTTGCCTTAACAAATACCCTTGTCAAGTTCCTATCTTCTGCTGATAAATCTTATCACAGTTTACTATTCAGTGTCCCATTTTCTAAGGCTGTATTGGAGCACTTCTAAATTCCCTTCTATGGTGTCGGAGGCCAGCTCCGGCAGGTCCAGGGGTCGGCGAGAGAGAGAGTGAGAGAGCCCCGAGATTCTTTCTGATCACCAGGCAGGCATCTCTGTCCTGTCGGTTTTGGTGTCTTTATTTAAGGGTTTAGCAACAACATGAAGTCAGAGAAAGGAATTTCTACAATGGGAGGCCGTTTGCAATAACAAGTTTTTGATATTCTGCAGAATTATCCCAGGCATAGTGAATTTACAACCAAGGAATTAACAGGGTGCTCTTAGTGAAAAACAGGATAACATATAGGTTAAGTTGTATATAGATAAGCTAGGAGTCATTCTGTCTGGCTCTCAAGAGGATGAATGTTTCTGAATTGGTTTGTTTGTGGAAACTATCATGGGGGCCCTAAATGTGTCAGTCTTTGCACCTGGGTTTATGTGTTAGCTACTCTTCTCTATTCTCATCCCAGCTGCCAGTGTAAGGGAGGGTGTTTGTGGAATGCAGACCTTGAGGAAGGGACTGCTATGCTTCACCAATTAGCAAAGATATATGTAGTAACTTATGTTCTGCCCTTATCTGTACCTTAACTTTAAATTAGACTCTTTAGACATGGGACCAGGTTCAATTGTAACTCTTGTGTTCTTAACCCCCTTTATTATGTAAGTCTTGGGTCTGCAAGGCCCATAGGAAGAGCCTTTTGACAATCACCCACAGAGCTTTCATCTAAAATCTCTTTTGTAAAAGCAGGAATATGCTTTTCCTTATGAGATATCTGTGTTCAGAATACTGGTCTGACATGGAATATTGTGAGGCCTGGTCAATACCAGCAGGCTTATATCCAACATGAGCCAGTAGTAGCAGAAGGAAATACCAGTTTTCATTTCTCATGGCAGGAGTTGTGCAAATGCTACCATTTCCTTGCTGTGACTGCCATCCAGAGAGGCTGGTGTGGCTCCCGGCACTATGGCATGACAATTTATAGCGGAAAAAACTGAGGACCTGGGTTCACACCCAGGCTCTATCACATCTTATCTGTATGTCCTTGAGGAAATCTCTTTACCTTTATGCAAATAAAAATGATACAAATTTGCTTCAGGTTGTATAAATAATTAGGATTCTTGGCATAGAGGCATCACCCCCAAAGGCTTGGTTTCAAATGGAAACAGAGTATTTTAAGAATTATGTCTTACCTCTCATGGGAAATTTTTGCCTTAGGAAGAGAGATTTAATTTGAAAAGGAGTCTAGGGGTGCCTGGGTGGTTTAGTCTGTTAAACGTCCAACTCTTGGTTTCAGCTCCGGTCATGGTTTCATGATTTGTGAGTTCAAGCCCCACACTGGGCTCTGTGCTGAGAGCTCGGAGCCTGCCTGGGATTCTCTGTCTCCCTCTCTTTCTCTGACAGTCCCCCTCTCACTTTTTATCTGTCTTTCTCAAAATAAATAAACATTAAAAAATGAAAAAGAGTCTTAATCCACTAGTAAAATTTCACCTGGCTTGACAAACCAGTCATGTTGGTGGGTACTTAGAATGCGGGGCTCGTAACTGAGACTTTCATACCATAAGATTTCAAGAACAAGTTTATCTAGTACTGTGAGAAACCAGCTGTGGTGTTTGGAGATATTAAGACTCGGCCAAGATGTCTACATGGCAGTACTTCACTTTGTTCTACTCAGATGATTGGATCTGGTTCCACCATGATTCAAATTGGCCCATTTCCACCTGACCACATTTACCAGAATGTTCATCTTCTCTTTGTGCCCAAGTCTCCCTCACATGTAATTATTCTAGGTCTTGTCCATCTCGTCTTCTCTGACTTTTTACACACAGCCGCAGTGAGGATATGATTTATATACTCCAGCTTTGGAGCCAGGCAGGTCTACACTGAGACCCTGGTTTTGCCAAGGGTTTATCTGGCACAGGTTTACCTGTTATGTTGAGCAAGAGGCTTAACTGTTCCAAGCCTTCCTGTCCAGTCTTCAATACAGAGATCAAATGACTCCCCTCCCCAGGTTGATGTGAGGGGTAAAAAGGTTAATGTTATCAATCACTTAGCACCTAAGATGTGCTGAGTTTTCAGTGAAAGCAAAAACTCTCTTAGCTGTTTATGTTTTATTTTATATTATACATTGTATTGTATTGTATGTATTTTATTTGATTTTGGTGTTGAATTCCTTTAAGGCAACTTTCATTTAGAAGTGAGCATTTCTGCAGTAAAAAGATATTTTAAATCAGCGATTCTTTCCTTTCTGCTCTGACCACGGGTCATCATGCTGACTGTTTAGTCAGTACTTTGTCATCAGGTTTTAACAGTAATATTAGCCTCATCTTTCTAATGCTCAAGAAATTAGAGGTAATTCAGACTGACAGCACTATCTGCCATATGACCAAAAATGAAGATCTGCAAAAATATTGATCGACCCCAGGAGCAGGAGGTGGAACATGAGGGCCGAAGACATATGGAGGCAATGGAGAGAAACAAGATATCCTCCGGAGTTTAATTCCTTCAAAAGAACATTTCTTCCACAGATTTTTGATGTGGTTTCCTAGTCTCAGAAACATGAGACCCCCGTGACCAAGCGGATGCTCATTTTTACTGTCTCCATTAATCATATTAACTGGATAATTGCTGAGTACTGAGTCCACAGACCTAGAAGACTCAGTCATCTGATCCATGAAATGAGCCGCACCCATAATTCAGCTAATAAAATCACAGAAATGAAAAGAAAAATGTTCTATTAATTTGTGTCTGTGAATTCTGAATCTTGGCTTCAGTTCGCATCCTATTGAGCAGGGCTTTTCAAAGTGCGAGTGCACATGCTTCGGGGGTTATGAACTGAGAAAATGTGAAGCCAAGGGATAAACATGGCATATCAATGACTTAATTCTCTCATTCACTCAACAAACACCGATCAAGTATTTACTCTGTGTCAGGTACTGCCTCAGCCCAGGGGATCCAGCAACAAACAAATGAGTCATAAGTCCGGTTCTCTCAGTGCTTATGAAACAGTGCTGTGAACTAGATATTAAAATGAGACTCACACAGATGTAGCCACAGCATGAATTTTTACCTATCGATTTGGTGGAAAGGTGGTTGAATGGGAATAGACTCAAGCAAATATTTTCACATTGTCTTTTACGTTAAGGAAAGCACATTTTTTCTTTTGTGCAAAGCCAATAGGTAAATTACATTCTTCTAGCTTTATTGAAGTACAGTTGACAAGCAAAAATGTATATATTTAAGGTGTACATATAAGTTACTTGTTAATATAAAACATACAGCTTAAAGGGTATATGGTGGCTTTGGGCTAATTTCTACATGCTGGAGGATAGGGGTTTATTCTCCATCCTTAGAGGCACGTTGAGGAATGTTCAAAAGCATGGCAATGGACAAAGCTAGACAAAGTCTGGGAAGATTATTTAAGATAGCACTGATCACACCTTCAGGGCACTTTTTCTTGTGACACTGACCTGGGCCACCTCTCTGTGGAATGATAGGAAAAGCGCCATGACAGTGCCTTGGCTCATTGCCTCCTGTTTGAATATCTCACTGGCAGGTGTTACTTCTTCCAAGAAGCATACATTTTAGATTTTTCCAGAATTCTCTGGGGCTTTTCCCCCTCTTCCATCCTTGGTTCTTCCAAAGCTTGCAGAGGGATAAAATTTGGCGTTGTCCAGACTATTTCTGCAATAGTCTTTCTTTATTTAACACCTGCCAGAATTACTATTTAAAAATTGTGTGTGTGTCTTTATATTATTTTGAGAGAGAGACAGAACACATGCAGGGGGGAGGAGCAGAGAGAGACAGAGACAGAATCTGAAGCAGGCTCCAGGCTCTGAGCTGTCAGCACAGAGCTGAACGCAGGGCTCGGTCTCACAAACCATGAGATCATGACCTGAGCCAAAGTCGGACACGCAACTGACTGAGCCACCCAGGGGCCCCAAAGTTATTTTTGAGGGAGGAACACGCCAAAGTACTGGGGTAAGACTAGTTTTTTTCACTAGCTCATAAGCGGAATGGTATTCTACACTCTCATTTTTATGAATGTATAAAAACAAATGCTGTGCATGAAGAAATTTATTGTGAAGTTAACTATGAAGTATCAGATTTGCTTATAGGCTTCTTCTTTTTTTAAAAAATAGTTTTATTTATTTCTAGGAAAGAGAGAGAGAGAGACAGCGTGAGCAGGGGAGGGTCAGAGAGAGAGGGAGACACAGACTNGTGAAGTTAACTATGAAGAATCAGATTTGCTTATAGGCTTCTTCTATCTTTTTTTAAAAAATAGTTTTATTTATTTCTAGGAAAGAGAGAGAGAGAGACAGCGTGAGCAGGGGAGGGNGGTCAGCATGCCAATCCCTTTTACCTTCCTGGGGGTGGTGTAATCATAAAATATATCAGAGTTGACACCTCTGAGGAAATACAGAAAGACATAAAGGAGAAGAAAAGGGAAGGAAGTGATTTAATATTTATTCTATTTTGATATTTTATATACAAATGATAGTGCTACCACAATATTACCTTTACATTCTCTGGAGTCAGGGGTAAATAGAAATGAAATTGTTCTTTTCTGCCCTCCTTTAAATACTTAATACCAACGACAGAGTTATCAACCTATTCCTAACAATAAAGGATTACCTATTTTTATAAGAAAACAGATCAAGTATGGAATTATCATGAATAATAGTTTTCAATTTCATTTTATGAAAAACACAGATGTGGAATTAAAAATTATTTTATCTATTTGAATCCAAATCAATGAATATTAAATTATATTATTTTCTTCTGTGAATGATCAATTAGGTTTTCAAAGCAAAATATTAAACTTCAAAAAATTAAATTTACATGATCATTCTAATGCTGATGGGATCATATTTTAGTGGAGAGTGTATGCCTAATCTTTTCCTCTTTTTTTTTTATATAAAGACCTGGACTATGTAATTTACATTTATTTTCTTATCCCTTTCTCTTAAAAATTCCTATATTATTATCTCCAGTTTAGATCAGAGAAGAGGGAAGCCCATGCTGTAATTTCCCCCAAGTTCTTTCAGATAGTGTATCCCTGGGTTTCCAGTTACATGAGTCAATATAGTCCTTGTTTGCAAGGAATCTGGTTGCAGTCACTTACAGCTTTAAGCATCCTTTATAATTCGTGTCCTTATGGAGATTAAATTCTGGTAGATAAGATGCAAATAAATAATACATGATAAAGGGAATAAGTACCTCAAATGGCACAGGTAGGTTTTGTGTGTGGTGGAGATTCATATCATTTGTGTTGATTAGGAACACATTCTTGAACCACTGGACTTGAATTACATGTAGCTATTGTAGGAATTTAAAAGTGGACTTCAAAAGCTCTATTGAAAAGGTATGTTATTATCAGAACTAATTTAAACACAGCACTTTAAATACATACACTTTTAAAATAACTTAAAATGCTAAAAATTATATATTGTGGGCTTTCCAAGAGATGGATTCCATGTTGGAGGATTATTTTTCCTCCAGTCTACTACAATCAAATTGCTTCCCTCCAATGACTGCTTACTTAAGTTGTCCTTACAAAACAATAAATAAAAAATATTAAATAAAATTTAAATAGAGAAGCACTGCAAATAGTACATTACCATTCGCTTTGCTAACATTGGTGTGTCCCTAATGTTCTGTGCTTTGTAGCTCCTGAAAATGATTCTGGCTGTGACTTTCAAGTAAAAAACAAGCGAGAACATTGACCACCTCCTGGAGAAATGGATTAGGCTGCCTCATTGGATAATTAATACACTTAACACAAGTTATTCATATTATCTGCCTATGACCATCGAAGTGAAGAGGCACTTGTCAAAGCTTTCCTTTTAGACTTGCTGTGGTCATGAAAACAAGTCCAGGCAAATTAAAACATAGAGAAGAATATGCGTGCAAAAGACAGAAGGAAGCCAACAAACAAAAGCATAAATAAAACATAGTCTCTAAGGCAATAAAACCATCAGAAATGCACCAGAAATATTAAATCAGTTGTTTATTTTCAGGGCTCTATAAATTCATGGTGGCAATCCTAGCCCTTGAGGTCAGCCAACCTCATCATACTAATAAAGATGAATTATCAACTGGGATTTATAAGATCTGCCCTGCGATGGATGGAGCTGATGAGACACAGCCTTGAGCCAGGCTTCACGTACTTTAGAGGCCCAAACATGGGCACAGAAATGAGATTATGTACTCAGTTACAGAAACACGGGCAAAACTGCGAGAAGATACAGCATTAAACTTTAAACTTGATACCCCAACCTGGGAAAAACTGGTGCTCCTGAAATTACTCTTTTGGGTTTTTTTTTAATTGGAAATTTTCTTTCTTGTGAATAGCACACTTACGTTGCATTGGAAAGCTTTTGTTAAGATAGGGTTCATTACACCTTCAGGGACTTTTCCTTGTGACATTGTCCTGGGCCACCTCTATATGTAATGACTGCAAAAGGGTCATGACTATGACTTGGCTCTGCCTTTCTATTTCAACAAGTGCATTTATTGTTTTATAAGGACACCTTAAGTAAGTGGGCACTGGAGGGAAGAAATTTGATTGCAGTAGACTGGAGGAAAAATAATCCTCCAACATGGAATCCATCCCTTAGAAACTTGTCACTTAAAAGTATCAAACTACATAATTTTTATACTTCTAATGGGGAATTTATTATGATGCTTAAAATACTGCAATATTCAAAAAATGAAAATGGCCAGGACCTTTATCCTTCTCTGAGATACCCTGGCAGATAAGGGAATTTCTGGAAGATTTGGCCTTTGCTAATCAACCTGCCTCTCCTCTACCCAGAGTTCTCAATTCTTATTTTTGTAACTTCTGCCTTAACCCCCTATTCTGGCTCCCCACTGACTTGGGATTTTATGTGCTCTCCTTGGTACTGGGACTTGGTTTTCCTTCCATTTTCTTGTATTTTTTCTACCATTTCAGCTCCTGGTATTATCTACCATAGGAATCCCCTACTCCATGGCTGGAATCCTACTAAACCTTCTTTTTGCCCCTAAAACTTGGGGCAAACTTGACTTTTCCATAAATGAGCATCGCCCACCATATTCATCATCATGGTGCAGATTTAAATATATCTCACCAAAAGTATATAAACTGACCTGTGTATTACCTAACTATAATTAATATGTTTCGGTTCTTTTGCTGGTTCAAGTGAGTTATGAGATAGGTCAGTTTCCATATGATAAAATTCATTGTTAGCAAAACACAGTGCTTTTATTTATTGAAGAATTAAAATTGACTATGAAGATGAAAAAGTCTACAGGGCCCTTAGGACCATGAGAGAAGAGGCACGTCCATCTCTGAGCTCCTTACAATGGTTTAAAGAAAGATAAGGTTTGGCTTCTGTTTGTTTCTCATCACAGAACCTCACACTGGTTTCCAGGAACAACTTTATATGTACGGATAGGTTTTGTTGCTGTTTGCATAGAAGGACTTTAAGAAAGGCTCCAGGCAAATTAAAACATAAAGAATAATTTGCATGAAACAAAGTAATCCACAAAAATACCAATAAAATTTGACTCCAGGCAAAGTTACCTACCAGAGATGCATTAGAGAAGTAAAACCAGTCTTTTCTGACAAATGTTGTGACCATAAGCCACTAAGATTCTAGGGTTGGTCATGATGAGATGTTATCACAGAAAAAGTTGATTGATACATAAATGTAAAGAAGGGGAAGGAACTGAGAAAGAAGATTTTGCATTAAGTGGGGGAAGGAAGAAAAGTGGAGGGGAGAGACGTCAGAAACCATGGGAGAGAAGGTATTTGGTAGTTCTTTTAAAGGTTCTTTGCTTTTGACTAGCTCATGTTGAACTAAAGGAGAAGGGGACACCTATCTAGCCGCCAGATCAGCATCGTTAACCCTGAGGACCATCTGGACAGCCACAAAGTAAAATAGCATGCAATTATGTAATACACCATAAGTTCTAACCATATGTATCAACTAAGGAGAATTCACTCTCTATACTGGGAATGGAGAAACAACAGTTGCAGAGAAACACATATCATGTTATATTTGTGATGATTTTTTGCATAGAAAGACCCATCACATTAAAACGACCCTAGATGAGTATAGTATATGCTTTTGCAAAAGCCTTTATGGGCTGTGGAGAAAGATCCAGAAGAACACAGGCCAGGCTGTTAATGTTGGCCTTAGCTGGATGAGGTGGGAAAGGAAAGGGAAGAGCGGTGGTCGGAGAGACAAACTGGTGGAAATCCAATAAGGAGTGAAAGATGAACAAATGCAAATCTGAAATAGAATACAGGATGGTGTGGTGAGCCACCAGTTTGTTCTTGGATGGTGTTTGGTGGTTTGGCTTGTTTTGTTATTAATATGGCTTTTATGATGAATACAAAAAGCTACGAAGAGGGAAGAGAAGAGCGCACAAGGTGGAGGTAGATTTTTAACTTGAGAACTGAACGCCTGTCCCTGAGTAGAGCAGCAAGAAGGTGGCTGTGATTGTGCCGACAGGAGCTTCCGAGCAGCGGTGGGAGCAGATGCTGGATTCATGGGGTTAACATGCAGCTGGAGACAAGCAAATGAAGGTAGCATGCTTTCTAGAAGTTTGTAAGAACAAGAGGAGAGAGGGAAGGATCTGGAGGGAAACCAAGGCGGGAGAAGACAAATTGTGCTGCTCGTGTTTTGTTGGCCCTTTTCCCCAGGCTTTCTTCTCTACTCACTCTCTGCCTGAGCCTCTGTGCCCTTGGATCCAGCAGTGATCAACCAACTGAATGGCCCCAGCGAAAGCTCAGATAACTGGGGCATCAGGGCGGCTCAGTTGGTTAAGTACCCGACTCTTGATTTGTGCTCACGTCATGATCTCACTGTTCATAAGATCTGTGTTCCTGGCACCGAGCCTGCTTGGGATTCTCTCCCGCTCTGTGCTCCTCTCTCTCTCTCTCAAAATAAATACATAAACATTAAAAAAAAAAAAAGAAGAGCTCAGGGGGGCCTGGGTGGCTCAGTTGGTTAGGCATCCTACTTTGGCTCAGGTCATAATGTTATGATTGGTAAGTTGGAGCCCCGTGTTAGCTAGGAGTCTGTGTGGAGCCTGCTTCAGATTCTGTCTGTCTGTCTGTCTCTATCTGCTCCTTCCCTGATCATGCTCTGTCTCTTTCAAAAATAAACAAACATAATAAATAAATAAATAAATAAATAAATAAATAAATAAATAAATAAATAAATAAATAAATAAAAGCAAGCTCAGAGAACCACAGAAGAAAGAAGCTAAGGTATTCATTCCCCTCTGCTCCCTCTCTGTCTAGGCAGTTTGGGTGGGAATTGTGTTCTTCTCTGCCTACAAATCCTGCCCACTGGTACCTCTTCCATCACATCTGTGCTTGCTGGGTTCTAGAAATCTCTCCCCCATCATTTTTGTCTCCTCACTCACTATTGTTAATTCCTGCAGGCTTCACAATCCTCTATGGGTGATCTATGGGTGTGCCATTGGTGCTTGCTAGAACTCTGAATAGTGATATACAAATATTCTTTTTTTTTTTTAATTATGGGAAAGAGGAAATACCAGGACTGGATCCTTAGTATTGGATATAGAGCTGGGGAGAGGATTAGTTCATGCTCTCTCTGTGACATCACACCATATACATAGTGTTTATAGAGCTAGTCTGTGGAATGCTGAGATATTCAGAACCCAAAATGATGTAACAAATCAAGGGTGTAAATAGATGTGGACAAAGAACTGCTGTCCATCCTCATGGATAACATGAGCATGGGCTAGCCATGCTTGATTGGGTTTCCTATGAGGGGAAAGAGGCCCTGGATGCTATCCCATAGGTCATCATGGCTGTTTGTACACCATAAAAATTCTTGCCAAACATCCCTTCTATAGGCAGAGAAAATACATCACTATCATAAGGGATGTAGACCAAATATATAATGCATGGCAATTCCATACAGAGCTGAATCTAGGGAGCTCCTGCTCAGATGTGGCTTTCTTCAGGGAAACGATAAAGTCTTCCTTGGGGATTACTGTAGTGAAATAGGAATTAGGGGATGGTGAGAAGAATGTTACCCATAGTGAAATGGAAAAGTCGTGACAAAGCTCATCATAGTTCCAGTCATTCACTCATTCATTTTTATTATTATTATATTTTATATTTCCCTATATTTAATTATGTGATGACTGGTCAGGAGTCTAAGTCCACTGAATGCAAAATTTCATGCTCTTCACAGCTATTCTATATTTCTCTATGGATACATATAGATATGTATACATCCATATGTTAGAATCATACATTTGAATATTTATTGAGCATCTATTTTTTTTTTTGAGAGAGAGAAAGAGAGCACACATGCAAACACACACACACAGCAGAGCAGAGGCAGAGGGACAGAGAGAGAGAATCTCAAGGAGTCTCCATGCTCAGCTCAGAGCCTGACATAGGACTTGATCTCATGACCCTGGGATCATGACCTGATGTGAAATCAAGAGTTGGATGCTCAATTGACTGAGCCATAGAGGTGCTCCTTGGGCATCTATTCTATGTGAAATACTCTGCTTCTTATACTGACACAAACAGGGTTAACATGGTTGCTGGTACATGGTAGCTGTTTAATAAATACTAGCTTCATTTTTCCTTCATTTGCATTAATGAATGCTACTTTGAGCCAGAGGAAGACCATGGGGAGGACTTTGTGCTTCTATGGAAATCTCCATGTCATCCCATTTTCCTCTAACTATGGAGTCAGGAACAGAGGCAATGTGCCATTTTTCTTCATCCCATTGCTGCAACCTCATTGATCAGGGCCTGATTTACTTTCTGCCAAAGGGTGAACTTGTTATTGACAATGATGGGTAAGCTATTCAACACTTAACTCCAAGCGAGGTAGGCACTGAACTCAGAATCCTATGTGTGTTATGCCAATTAGGTGATTTCATACATGTGTTATGCCGTTAGCTGATTTCAGGCACAATTTGGGAGGTTGGAAGATGAACCAGCCATGTAATTATGATTATATGCTTCATTAATTCCAAATGTCACTTGCCCCGTGTTGTCTAATATATAAAGTAAGTTAATCTGACTTCCTTCCACCCTCCCAATCCTCACTTCCCTCCCCCAGTGTGCATAAACTCCTCGATGCAATGTTTAATATGGATTTTTTTAGTCAGTATAACTCCCAGTGACTGACAGTCCCCAAATGTCAGATCTTTGCTGAGAGAAGCATGTCTGAGGATCTCTGAAGGCTAATTAATGCTTCAGTCACACTGTGCTCTGAGAGAAGGCATGGAATGACTTAATAAGAGATGAAGAGAGCTCTGAAAATTACTGTAATGGAACAAAGAGAACTCTTTTCAAAATTTCCTTCTCTAAAATAAAATAAAATGAAACCCAGACTTGGAAAGTAGACCATTTCACAGCTTGGAAGAAGAGGATGATGTGCAATTCATGATCTCTTGACCATCAGTGATGTCACAGATCAGACTGCGTGCACAGCACATTCCTCCTTCGCACCTGTTGCACGGGAACACGGTGAACCATTTCTCCTGAAGTCTCACCTGAATATGAGTGACTGTAATCAAGCTCCCTCATGACCTGAAAATGATTAAATGCCTGAGGAAGGCCCAAAGAGAAATCAGCAAAGGCACCGTGTTCATATTCTGCAAGCATCTAGGTAGAGGAAATCAGGAGTAAGAGCAAGATACCGAACTAAGCACAGAACTGATCTCTGTCTCAGTGTAGATGCTGTTTGTAGTCACCTCATGTGGCAAGATAGGTGTCACGACAGGAAATGCATCACTACACATCTAATTCTGTTCAGACGGTCCAGGTGGCTCAAGTCCAAGTCCACACTTTGTTACTCTGAAATCACTTATTTTAGTTCATACAAGAAAAGGATGTTCTATTCTGTCGGATGTTTTCAGTAAGTGGGGCTGTGGTGCCAGGGCCAAAGGAAGGGACCACAGACACCACGGAGAGGTTCGCATTTGACGAGCATGGACAATGGTTAAGCCATTCCTTTTCTGTGTGTCGTCAGAAGCCAAAGATGCAGACAAGAGTGACAGAGCCTTGAACGCCCAGTCTCAGAACAGCTCTACTCTCCCTGCGAACCTGCCCTGGGAACCAGGGAAGGCATATCGGGGAAGCTTGGACAAATATCTGGGCCCATGATCTGCAAGGGAGCGAGTCTTGTGCTATATTTTTAACTAATAATGTAAATGGCCATCTTCTTGTGAGTCTTGTTTCCATGTAGTTATAAATTTTGTGTCCACCTTTGAATACGCTTCTTCTAACATACCAGGGACACACATTCAAATGCAGTTTCCACCAACCTGATGTGAAATAAATGATTTTGCTTCATGTTTTCCTCACCAAAACATTCCTCCCTTCCTCCCCATGCCCTATTATTGTTCTGTACCATCCTTGCCTTTTGTACAAAGTTGGCTGGCACCATGATTAAGTCAGGGACCACATCTGCTCATTCACCACTGTGTTCCCAATGCTGAAATTGCCTCATACAAAGTACCTGAAATTATATTTGTTAAATGAATGGATGGATGGATGCATTAATCATTTGGAATTATAATTATTTGTTTCAATATTTTCCTGTCCTTTCATTTATATATTTTTAACTTTGGGAGACATGTCTCTTTNTTTTACCTTTCCAAAAACAATGAACATTATTATCAGTTCTTAAAATTTCATGTTTGCTCTTTTTGTATTGAGGATTTTACCCCTCGTCAATAAACAAACAATCCTGTTTACCATGGCTGTTTATCCACTTGAAAGCTACTTCATCCTATTAATAATGAAACCTCAGCTCTCTTTAGTTCTACAGTAAACTGGTGTTTCTTGGTCTATCCTTTCATTTAGAACCTTTTGAAATCATTTACTGTTTTTCTTGTAAACATCTTGTAGTAAACTTTTTAAGTAAATCAATTCTATCTTTATAGCTTTCATTTTGTTTATTACTATAACATGTATGTTTGGTCTAATGTGTCATTAGATTTGTGCCTTCTATCACCTTTTGTGCAACTCAAGTGGTCTGAGTGGTTGATAATATGTATAATAGACTTACGAAATTCTATAACGACATCATGTTGGACTTGTACATACATATGTAAGTATATGCATGTGTGCGTGTTCTTGAACCTTTATTTCTGTCATTAGTACAACATTGCTGTGATATCCTGAATTAGCAGAGGGCTGATTGCATGTTTTTTCTCTTGCACACTTTTAAAGCACAGATCATTATCTGTTTTTTGCTATTATATAACTTATCATTCAAGAGTAATTTTTGATATACGCCTTTAATCTAATGTCTAGATTTATGAAATTAAGTCGTCTCAGTCCTATGCCTGATTGGTTTAACTGTTTGCCTCTAATACTTTTATACTAAAGATTTCCCTGTTCTCAAGCTCTTAATTTTGCTTTATCTTTCAATAAATGAAGCGTATATTCACATATCATTATTTTTTTTCTCCAGGAATGCAATACTTTCTGAGCCCCGGATTACCTGAAAATTGCCTTCATCCATGAGCAAATATGGCGGGGCATTAATTTTTGGATTGACCCCATATCCTTTCTAAACTGTGCAGCTGGCCTTCTGTTGAATAACTCAAGAGTGTTGTAGATAATTCTGAAGCCAGCCTGCTTTGTCCTCCCTTATTAGGGAATTTTATATTTTCCTTGCTAGGATCCTTGGGTGTTATTTTATTTTTTTTTTTTTACTTCCTCCATATAATTTAAAAATTACAACCACATGTACTTGGTTGCAGTTGCCTTTTCTCTGAGGTTCCTGAGAACACAGTGCATTCTTTTCAGTTTCCTTTTTATATTTTGCTACTATCTGTGAGATTACTGTTGTCATTATAAGTAGCTGCTGTATTTTCCGACCCTTCCTGTTAGTTCTGTTCTGGTCTTTTCTTTGGAACCCTGAGCACAGATCTCTTAAATCTTCATTCTCTGTCTCTAAATCGATTTCATGTTAGCGACTCCTTTTTCTATAGTCCTAGAAAACTTTTCACGTTTATCCTTTGTGGTGAAGATGTGTTTTGCTGCAGAGGGGGCTCTTGCTCAGTGCCTGCAATGTGGATTATAATTCTGCTTCTCCATTTTAAATTTCCTTGAATCATTCCCTAATTTCATCCATCTCTTCTGATATAAATGAACCGCACCGTGCCTTTTTTACCTCATGACTTTCTGCTTCTGTTTCAGAGAATGTCCTTTTTGCATTTATTGAGGGCAATAAACACATTCATGCAAATTTCTGCTAGTTCCTGCACAAATAATTTCCAGAGGTATAGTCTTTATGATATTTCAGGGCCATTTTCCCCTTCTAGAGTTTTTGTAGATTTTTTTTCTCCCTACACAACACGCTACTTTCCTCTTCGCTCCTATCTGAGCGAGCCGAGGCCTCTGAGCTGGGCAATCTTTGGCCTCGCTCTCTAGCTGTGTCACAAGAATCCTATCAAGCCCTTTTAGAGGTGAAGAGAGACCCACACCACTTCATTTTTCAGGCTTCCAGCATATTTAAAAATGAAAAAAAAAAAGTCCCTATACAATATACAAATGTTGTGGTGTATTTAAAATGTTTAGATTTGGGGTGCCTGAGTGGCTCAGTTGGTTAAGTGTCTGACTTCAGCTCAGGTCATGATTTTGTGGTTCATGAGTTCAAGCCCTGCGTCAGGCTCTGTGCTGACAGCTCAGAGCCTGGAGCCTGCTTCGGATTCTGTGTCTCTCCCTCTCTCTCTCTCAAAAATAAAAAAAAAGCGTTATAAAAACTGTTTAGATTTAACAAATAACTACTTTGTAATATGCACACACAGGAAAGTAACTGCACGTATAGCCTTACTTAGAAAAATGTATAAATATTCCGTTCTTTGTGAATTTTATGTAAATGTCTTTCTTTGCATCCTTAAATGAGAGTTCCTTGGTCAAGTCTTTTTTCCAGATATACAGCTTGAATTAATGTACCAATAACATAAACCAAACATATTTATCCTAATATATTCACTTTAACCTAATATATTTATTTTAACCTAATTATTTACTTTCAGTGCTTATTACTATATCTTGTACTTTTTGGGACACAAACACATCACCCCTCTTTCCTGTTCAAGTTCTGAACCAATCATGAGAGGAGACAAAATAGTCAGCAGTTGGAGAGCCAAATGTGACTTTTATTACTGAAAACATCTAGGCTGAAGACTATAACTGAAGGAGAGCCATTTATACAGTCCATACAGTCCACCCACTTGACTGCCTTCTACCTCTAGCTCTGGGTGGAGAAGTGGGATATTGCATCCCCTGATGCAGTATCTTGCTAGATTAGCTTCAGCCAATCTCAAATCAGAGATGCTCCCCTCTACCATCCATCAAGTAAATTATTGGCCTCTCGTCTATGGGAAGAAGGGAGGGACAAATAGGAAACCAGGAAGGTCTCACAAGTAGGGCAATGGGGAAAATGATCATTCTTGAATGTAAAGTCTTCACCCACGGCACTTAAATATAATTAAATTAATGATGCTTTTGACACTAAAGACAAAACAAAAACAAAACAAAACATCTACCATCTCTAGCAAGCTGTGACTACAGAGCTTCTTGTTATCAACACAGTCCTTTTGGGAGATTATTTCCCTCTTTAGCGCTCCGCCCACCCCCGCCTTCTGCTCTGTTCTCTCCCGTGAGCCTCTATCTCTAAGCAGATAGAGAAGGTGAGCAGAGACAGAAAATTGCCTCATCTTCTGCTTTTTATGAAACTAAGCCCAGATCCTAGCACTTAAATGCAAGGCAGGCTGTCTAGTCCCCTCGTTTCCCAGTCTTCTCACATGTCCCATACATGCCATGGCAGTTGAATTTTCTCTCAGGCCTGGCAATAGGTTCTTCTGCTGATGAGGACCATTTGTAGTTGTAATGCCACTTTTCTTCTTTTTCTATCTTTTGTTGTTGTTGTTGTCTTAATGTTTATTTATTTTTGAGAGAGACAGAGCGTGAGTGGGCAAGGGGCAGAGAGAGAGGGAGACACAAAATCTGATGGGGTCTCCAGGCTCTGAGCTGTCAGCACAGAGCCCGATGCTGGGCTCGAACTCACGAACTGCAAGATTATGACCCGAGCCAGAGTCCAATGCTTAACTGACTGAGCCACCCAGGCTTCTTTTTCTATCTTTTCAAAGATATTTTAATGGAATGATACTGACTCAGGTACATTTGATGTTAAATATAGTAACTTCCATTTTTGTTTCTTTCAAAAAATATACAACATGGAGTTTCAAACTGTTTCCCACTTTAGAGAGCTGCAGCCTTTAGTGTCCTTGGAGGGGCTTACCTCTGAAACACCACACCCAACTGAATCAACAATGACACGTTGGTAAAAAAGTGTTCTGTTTTCACATTTCTATTTTTTCCCCTGATTTTTAGAAATTGAATGTATTGGAATTAAGCAATTTCCTTTCACTCAGAACAAAAGGATAATGAAGAATGGTTGGTGGATGGGGAAATAGTATTCACTCATTGGAAGAGAGTCCTCACACTCAATTTGTAAGCCTAGGCTTTGCTAATGAGGACACCTACGGAGTGGGGCCAGAGCACATGGCTGTCATGAACAGTTCAGACCCCACTGTCATGGGTGTCATTCTTCATCAGCTAATTGGAGACAGCTATATCATGCTTCATATGTTCCCACTGTCGGTTCAAAAAGAATGACAGAGCAATGAAAAAGAGTGACAATTTGCATTATGTCCCAATGAGCACATCTTGTGCTCCTACATCACAATAGAGACCAAATCCAGATTTGAACATATACAGTCCAGTTTATTATGAGAAATATGGGTTATTCATCCTTAAGACTTTCATTTTATTATCAACATAATTGTCATAACACTTCAAAGGCAGTGCTTCTTAAACTCTAATGTGAACACAAATCACCTGGAAATCTTGTAAAAATGAAGATTCTAAATTTGGGAGACTCCTGAGGGCCTGGAACTCTGCCTTTGTAACAAGTTTCCAGGGGAGGCCAATATTCCTGGCTCACAGACCATACTCTGACTGTCAAGGAGCTAAGATACATCTCTGTGTATCAATACCCACGTGCACGCGCACGCACACACACACACACACACACCCATCAAGATGCTTTTTAGGAGGCCAGGGGCAACCAAATTAGTTGATAATATTGCTCTCCAGTGCAGCAGTAGCTAAAAGAAGGATTTTTTTTTCATATGTTGCTTTCAATATTTCAAGCAATAACACTACATGGATTTATAAAAGTCATCAATCCCTTCATGTTAAATATTAGCCTTAAAAAATGACAAAGGCAAGAAACAGTTACTAACACGTAAAACTTTGCAGGAGGCCCGGGTGAGAAATGATTAGCTTTTGCAGAGGCAGTAATTTACAAAACCAACTGGGCACTGAAGGAGCCACAATATTCAAACTCCCATCAATCACCCCTAAACTCTAGCTTTAGGTCTCCCCTGAAAGAGGAAAGAGAAGTTGAGTAATGCACTTAAGAAAAGAACTCTGGTGTAGGCTTGGGCATCATCCTTTGTTATAAATGAAACAAATCAGGCATATTTATGGCGTGCCTCAAAAATGAGTCACATCTGGACTTGCTTTATTTTTCACACCAATAAATCTACGTGTGGCCCTCAACCTTCTCCTTTCCTCATAAATTGCCTCCATCTACAGACTCTGTCCCCAGGATCAAATTAAATGGAGATGCTCACTTCTGCAAGGAAAGTGAATCGGGGAACTTCGCAGAGAGAGCGATATTGAGTGGTATTGATAAGAAAAGGTGCCATGTGTTCTAGAAGACGCAATCTCCCCGGACATCTCTCCCTGAAAGGCAGTGTGATTAGGAGGAGGCAGAGAAGCCAAGCAGAGAACGTGCCTCTCTAGATGCTTCCTCGGCCTCATAATTTCCACTTTGATTTTGATTGGTATTTGATTGGATCGGAGCCTTTTGGGGCTTGTATGAAATTCACATGGGAACCTACCCGGGGAATTTAGTAAGCAGGAAAAGGCCTCCAAAATTAGATACAAAGTCTATTTTAGAAAGTATATAAAGAATGGTGCAACATTCCAAGGGTGCTTGGCTTTGCTTCCCACCTAGAGTTCTGTTAAAATGCCCAAAGTGGCTGAATGGGGTCTCTTTCTCTTTTGGCAGCCACTATGTCTTCTCCAGGTGTGTGAATAATGGCAGTTTATACCCTGCTCCTGTGTTACGGGCCTGGTATGCACTCAAGTGTGCTCAGTTTTCATTCAACATTTCTGTGGGACGGGGCGCTTGATCCGGGTGGTTTTTCATGTATGTGAGAGAAGGCTGAAGCACTGAAGGATAGAAATCACACCGTCAGTTCATAGAGAAGTCAGGGACTATTCCCAGGCAGCCTGATCGCAGCAGAGGCTGCTTTTCACGTCTCAGTATGCCTCCCTTCCATTTCAGGGACATCACAGCGATTGCAGGCCAGACCAAAGTAAATAGAAGATGGATCATTTCTGAAACACATCATGCCCAAGAAAACAGGCTCAGCCGAAGGAAACAAGGCATGCATTGTCAGACACAAAAGTCAGGGCATGTAAAGATAAATAAGGGGGAAAAAAGTTTTCTTCTTCTAAAAAAAAAAGATAATTTTCTACAGAAAGAAAAAGATTAAAATTGACGGGAAAGATTGCTAAGTGCCAGGGGCCAGAGGAAAAGAAACAATTACAGTAGAGACTGAGGAGATGGGTGGAAGATGGGGCGGCAAGAAGGTACTAGTTTTTTACCCTGTGCTTACCACCTTGCTTTCTCCTCCTGCCAAGCCTCACCCGGCAAAGAAATTAGACTAAATCCCACTGAGAACCTAACTACCTAAGGAACTTCCTGTGGACTTCAGACCCCAAATTCATTCTTAAATCCCTATGACTCACCTGGTCTAACTCTTCCTGAGCTAATGCACTGCCTAAATCATTCCTTGACTTGTATTGCATTTTATGACCTCAGTGTCTACAAATCTGGATGCTTTTCAGCTTATTCCAATATAAAAGCACTGGGAATCAATTTGCATGAACTCAACAAATATAGTTTATTTAATTTTTAATGTTTATTTATTGTTGATGGGGGGAGGGGCAGAGAGATGGAGACACAGAATCCAAAGCTGGATCCAAGCCCAATGCAGAGCTCAAACCCATGAGCTGTGAGATCATGACCTGAGCCGAAGTCAGACGCTTACCTGACTGAGTCACCCAAGCGCCCCTCAACAAATAGTTTTTTTAAAAATAAAAAAAAGAGCATCAGTGATTGCTCTCAAATGAGCATCCTATAAAGCCTGTAAAAAGTAAAGCCCTGAGACATTTTTAGCTCAAACTAAAGCTGGGAGTCCACAATTACAGTCTCTGAGTGAATCATAGATACAGATCTTAAAGGTCTCATTTACTTTCTGATATACTGATTATTCAGTAAGATAGACTTTAGGACAACAGTATTAACTACAAAATAGGGGCCATTCCTTGGGGCACCCCCAAGGTTTAAATAGACATCTTGCCATGTGTGTTACAACCAAGTTCGGTGCTGGAGGGGCTTTTCAAATAAATTATTTTGGAGCAATTGCAAACATGAGAATATTTTTGACAGATCCACAACAGTCAGTGGGTGCCAGTTACTCATCTTTCACGTACAAGCCTTATCCAAACTGCTTTAAACAACAGGGAGATTAAATAGGTTGTATAACTACAATAATCACAGCTATTAAGCTCCAGGCACAACTTGATCAGAGGTTAAAATTATGTCACTAGCATATTTGCTCTCTCTCTTTCTTTGTCTCCTTTTCCTCACTTACGCTCCTACATGTTGGTTCCAAGCCCAGTTAGATAATCTTTCCTCAAAGTTGCATGGTGGCTGCAGCAGTTCCAACTTTTATGTCATCTGTTTCCCACCCAGAGGGAAAGTGGCTGCTCTCTGAGAAGTTTCAGCAAGTTTTCATGGCATCAGAAAACTCTTACAGGTCCTCTAATCGTGTCTAAGTCAATCCATGTGGCCAGAGGAATTGGTCTCAGATTAGCCAAGACCAAGGAACATGACACACTTAAGACTGAGCAGAGTCAGAGGATGGGTAGACCTTCAAGAATATTCAGGACCATTGTCTCAAGACAGCTTGAAGCTGAGAGAAGTCAGGTCTGGAGCTTCTAGGCACCATCTTTCTCCCAAGTACAACCTGAATTTGAGGCTAAAGGGGGGACGGCAGAGTCTAAAGAGAGACTAATTCCAGTGACAGTATTTGGGACTTCATCTGAATTAAATCTACTCTTACATGTTAGTTTCATGTTTTCTTTTGCTTAAGCCAGTTTGAGTTGTGTTTTTTGTCACTTATCATAAAGGAGCTATGTAAATCAGATAGAGCCACATGACGCTGTCACTGGACAGAATTTCTAATCTTTTGGGTTGTACTTTTCCAAAAGCTGCTACCATCAGACATTTGGTCTAACAGATCTCAAGATTTTTCACTTATTGGCCTTAGAGAAAAATGCTTCCTGATATTGTGGACAAAATATTGTAAGGGTATATGTGCAAATGTGTACGTGTGTGTGTGTGGGCACGCTTTCTGTGCATGCATTTTTCTTGGGAGAGTGTCCAGAATTTTCAACAGAATCCTAAAAGGGTTTGATGATGACACAACCCATTATGGACTCCAGAGGTAGTGTTTTTCTCTAACATTGATACTACCATTCATGCTATCTCTCCAATCATAAAGCCACAGCTCCGTTTTTCTCTATGGAAGCCTATCTAGTGTACCAGTAGTTCTACACTTTGATCTAATTCTTGGTGATATCTGTATCCTGAACATTCTTCTTTCTCTCCTTATGCAGCAACTCCAAATACCCACCCAAATTTTAGTTCCCAATATCTAAACTGAAAGCCTACTTATCCTTCACGGCTCAGCTTACATGATGCCTCCTGTGCAAAGTCCCTCTCCTTCTCCCTGGTACCCAGATCTCCTGGGAGCATACATCTATTATTCTTGATTTCTCAAAGAATTGTGGGAATGAAATAATCCATTATTGGAGACCCTGGGTGGGTCAGTCGGTTAAGCATCCAAATCTTGATTTCTGTTCAGATCACAATCTCACGTTTCATGAGTTCAAGCTCCATAACCGCATAGAGCCTGCTTGGGATTCTCTCTCCCTCTCTCTCTCTGCCCCTTCCCCACTCATGCTCGCCCTCTCTTTCTCTCTCAGAATAAATAGATTTAAAAAAAATAATCCATTTTTTCCGCCATAGAATGTCTATGGTTGGTGGAATAGGAGATGATATCTTAGGGACTCTCTGGACTAACTGTTCTTACTATTGTAGTTATACATTTATTTTAATCTGTTAGAAAAATACTTATCTACAGCTAGTATTACTCACCTAGGCATTCTAAAGAGTATTGCTTAGTATAAGGCTACATTTCAAACCTGGTTTGATTTAAAGTCAATCAAAAATAAAAGGTACTTTAGCACCTGAGTGTGACAAAAGTTTTGAAGGCAGCACACCAATGATTTGTTTTAATGGATAAGGAAGAGCTGTCCAAAGGGGTTAAATGAGGCTATCATCAAGCTTTCAAAATTTATTCTTGGTAAAGCCAGTTCAAGAACCTGACGCTACTGACATCTGTCTATTATTTATCTCTCCTATAGATCTCCGTCCTGTTTTATCTTTGATCTCCTCTGTCCTTGAAAGACCCTGGTCCTTATAGGCATGTCCCTCCCAATAAATTTTACAATTTAATTACTGCCTGCTAAGTTTGGTATCTGCATTGCTTTACCAAGATCTCAGAGCAAACAACTTCAATGATTCCATGAAGTGAGCACAATAATAAGGTTTACTCTACACTGTTGGTGCTCAGAATCTGCCCCCGAGATGAATCGCATCAGCATCACCTACAAGTTAGTGAGGTGAGACCTAGGAAACATCTGGGTCCCTGCCACCTCTACAGAGTTTGAAACTGTATTTTCCCAAGATCCCTGGGATATGCGTTTGCATTTTGAAGTTTAACAAGCATGGATGCACTTTGCAGAACTGAGGCTTAAAGAGTTACATAGTAAGGGGCATGTTTTTTCCCCAGCCTTATTGAGTAATAATGGACAAATAAAAATTGTATAAATCTAAAGCATACAAAGTGGGTATTTCATATGAAATGATCACTAAGATAAAGCTAATTAACATATCCATTGCCTTACATAGCTATGATTTCCTTCTGTTCTTTCTTTTTGTGAGAACCCTTAAGCCCTACCCTCAGTAAGAGGCTTCTGTATGCACCCCAAAGGGTCTGCCTGAGAAGCTGACATGAAGCACAAGATATACATGTGTTAAATGAAATGAGGGAAAACTTTAACAATTTTATAAATTAAAAATAAATTTAAAAATCAGTACCCAAGACCGGGTGATCAGCTGACTCATCCATTTGACTCCCACTTCCCTGAATACCTTTTATATGAGAAAAAATAAGGAGGGAACTATAGGTTTTGAGTCCTACTTCTGTTTATCTTCAAGTTTCATGTAGATTCCACAGTGGACTGGGACCATGATGATCAAAGTCTGAGGCTGTATGGCTCAGTCCTGATTTGCCAGGACAACACTGTGTTACATTATAAGCATGAGCTCTTCTGTGAGAGGTATATTAATTGATTTATTTGGATAGCCTTGTGGGTTGGACTAATTGAGTAATTAAGAATTTGATTGCTAATTACCTGCACTGGGGAATAAATACAGGCAGAAGCCTGAGGTGAGAAAGTGAGAAATTTTGTTATAGTCAACCAGGAGCTGCTCAGGAGAACTGGGTCTCCCTTGCTGTGAAATTGTTTAACTAACTCCTGCCGCAGAGGACATCTGAATAATTGTCCCCTTGGAAATCATTCTTTCTTTAGCAATCTCCTGCTGATATTGGTAATTTGAATTAATTATTCTTATTTTATTTTTGATTAAAAAATGTGTTTCTTTGTCTTTATACATATGGCATTATCTATGAAAATTTAAAATAGAAGTATTTAAATTGAGCATAAATATTAACATGTGATAATAATAGCAAACATTGATCTTGCTTGTATAATGTAGGAAGTGTTAATTACTCTAAATGTATTAGTAACATGTAATTTTCTCAATAACCCAATGAGATACAAAACTTTTAATATTATTACTTAAAAGGTAAACATGTTGATATATGGACTATCAAATAGTTTGCTCGAGGTTACGCAGATGTAAGTGGTGGAAATAAAATTGTAACTCATGTTGTCTGATGCAACCCATGCTGTCAGAATATTAAAGATGTTTTGTGCTATTTTCTGGCTTCCATAAGAAATGAGAGGATAGATAAGTCATTGTTGCTCTGTATATAATATCTCACTTTTCTCTGCCCGCTTTCAAGATTTTCTTTTTCTCTTTGATTTCCATCCAATTAACCATAATATGCCTAGATGTGGGGGATTTTTTTTGGTATTAATCCTGCTTTGTGTTTTCTGAGGTTCTTACATTTATGAATTAATGTTTCTCACCAAATGTGAGAAATATTTGACCTTTCCTTCCTTTTCTTTCTTTTCCTTTCCTTTCCTTCCCTTCCTTTCCCTTCCTCTCCTTTCCCCTCCTCTACCCTCCCCTCCCCTTCACTCCTTTGCCGTCTCCTCCCCTTGTCTCCTCTCCTTTTCTTTTCATTTCCTTTCCTTTATTTCTTCCATTGTCTCTCTTCTTCTGAGATTCTAATTACACGTCCGTCAGATCTCTTGATATTGTCCTACAGATTTCTGAGACTCTTAATTTTTTTTCACTTTTCCCCCCTCTTGATTTTTCAGATTGAATGGTTTCTATTGATCAAAGTTCCACTGGCTCTTTTCTTTGTTACCTCATATACGTGACTAATCCCATGTAGTGAAATTTTTAAATTCCCAATGTCATATCTTAAATCTTACAATTCTTATTTGTTTTATTTTGAAATAATTCCCCTGCATCTGCTAAGAGCTCTAATCTTGTCATTTATTTCAAGCATATTTTTCTTTATGTTTTCAGCCTAGTTATAAGAGCTGTTTAAATTATTTGTCTGCTAATTTCATTATCTGGGCCAACTCAGGATTAGTCTTCATTGCTTTTCTTTTCTCTTGAGAATAAGTTATATTCCCCTATATCTTGGAATAATAAATAATTGAAGTTATAGCTTTGTGTCGTGAATAATATACTATAGAAATTTTAGATTCTGTTATGCTCCTCTGAAGAGTATAGTTTTTTTTTTTTTTTAAGCAGTTAGTTCATTTGGTTGAACTCAAATTGCAAAATTCTACCTCTCCTGCTTTAGATGGCTTATATCAGTTCAGTCCTTCTAGGCTGCAGTGGGCCTCTGGACTTTGCTCCATGCATGCACAGCAGTAGAGTCAGCCAGTGATTTGGGCAGAGTCAATAGACAGAATTTGGTGCTTCCTCTTTCTGTCTTTATTTTTTTTCTGTTATTTCTCCCATTTCACTTTTTAACAGCTAAGATTACCCCATATCCTACACTATTCTCACCAGCAAAACTACAGGCTTTATATGATAGTTTGAACTACACTGCATGGCATAGACTGAGCAGAGCCTCAGGGTAAAAGTTATTTAAAAATGAGAAGCTCACTCAGTCCTACTCCTTTTCCCCACATGTTGACTTTCCTCTCATTCCAGCCTGCTTTTGTTAACTCTCCAGGGTCCTTTACCGGTCGTTTATCTATCTCTTTAGAATGTATAGCTGTTGTCTAAGAAAGAGTTGGACTCAAAGGAGATTCTTGGGTATACCAGAAGGTCTTACAACCCATACCACTTAATCACTGTTCCTCTGTCATATGCAGTTGATACCCATAAGTATTAATCCAAATGGTAGTGCTGAAAACTAGTCTTGAAACACTGCCATTGATCTTTCAATTATCTCTGATTAGAAGATGTAATGGATTCTTTTTATTATTTCTTTAAGCCCATAAATTTTATTGCTTCTTTAGCTATGAAGCTTGTAGGGTATATAACAGAAAAAAAATACCCTAGAGTTTTATATAAAACTTTCCAATGATGCTAGATATTATCTCATTTTGTTTCTTAGAGCTCTATCAGTTAGGCTTTGTGTTTATTCCCATTTTACAATAGGTACCAAATGCCCCCAAAATGGTTGAATCTCTGGCTTGTTCAAGACATACAAAAGCCAAGTCTTCCAACAAATTGACTGACAGATGCTAGGATGACCTCCAAAAATCTTTTTTTCCCCTAAAATCCACATTTTTGTGTAATTCTCTCCTGAATATAGATGAAACTGGTGACTTGTTTCTAGCCAACACATTATGGCAAAGGTAATGAACTATTGTTCCTTAGATTAGACTGAATTATATGGCAAAAATAAAAGGATACAATTTCTTTGATTAGAATACATTATACACTATATAAGACTCTACCTTATGAGAACGGAACAAAAGGTTCTCTTTGCTGGCTCCAGTAAGTGAGCAGTCAAACTGAGGAAGCCAACATGGCAAGAAATTGTGAATGGACTCTAGGAACTGCAGATCTCAGGGTGGTCCCTGGCTGAGCCCCAGCCAAAAAAAAAAAAAAAAAAAAAATTTTTTTTTTTCCTTTTTCCTACAGCTGCAGTGCAATGCATTCTGCCAACAACCTGAGGAAGCTTCGAACCGGGTCATTCCTTGGTCAAGTCTCATGAGGCTACAGCCGGGGCTGATGCCTGGATTGTGGGAAGGAGAGGTCCTGAATCAGAGGGCCCCCCCCAAGCTGCACCAGAACTACTGAGGCACAACAACTGGGAGATGATAAATAATTGTTATTTTAAGCCACTAATTTTGTGGTAATTTATTACATAGTATTTAAAAAAAGACTTATAAAGCTACAAAGTCAATTTGCTTTCTACAGTATGGCTGTGACTTACCAATAGAAGCATGTATCGCCTTGTTAATAACTCAAGCCTTCACCATGGGAAACAAAGAAGGACCACCTCATCTTGTACTATTGGCAAAAATGTCTAGTGATTATGGATGTTCAGTGAAAGCAGAGACACATACAGGCTAGCACACTACAATAAGATATGGAAAAAGTCATTTTATCCCATATGACCTCATTAATCATGGTTGACTGTTTACAAATCATTGTAAAACACTTTGTATACATAAATAAATTACGTTGCCATTCTATGTTCATTACCCCACTCCAGAAAGAAATAAAAATACAAAAAAAAATCAACTCGGTGTGGATTCTCACCATATTCGTAATACTCTGAGTTACATAGAGGGTTGTGGCATTTCCAAATATAATGGTGGGACATGGTGGTGGGCGGGCATGCCAAGGGCATGTCAAGGTTAGAGCAGTCCTCCTCCAGAGCAAATCAGAGAGTTGTCCACTAAGACCTCAGGGTTCAAAGCATTGCCTGCCAACCAGCTGCATCGGCAGCATTTTGAAGCTTATTTGAAATGCAAAATTGTGGTCTGTGCTCATAATTGCTGAATCAGGACCTGCATATTAGCATGATCTGTTGGTGATTTGTGTTCACATTAAATTTTGAGAAGTCCTGCACCAACAGCCTATGCGATTCTCATCAGGGGAGATTTGCTATATCCATTAAGATGCCTGGGGCAACCTGAACAGAGGTTTGAAAAATCTGCCCAAGTTGGCTATGAGGAGGGCAGGGACTCCGGCTAAAGCTGATCATTTCTGTTGAGTCGCTTCTTCCACGGGCACCTCTATGCAGTGTGTCCCAGAGGGAGAGACAGGACAGAAAATGAGTGAATCTCTAGGGCAATCAAGAAGAAGCCAATTTATATTAAAATAGAGCACCTCTGCATGGATAAGGCTTTAGTGGGTCAATGAGTGAGTTTTTGAACCTCTCTTCTGATCCTGAGATGACAACCAGCATCTAGGTTCCTAGTTCTTAGAAGCCTGTGGACAGATGCTCAGGTCTCCCCTCAGAAAAAAAAATTTTTTTAACTTTTTAAAATAATTTTTAATGTTTATTTTTGAGAGAGACAGAGCACAAACTGAGGAGGGGCAGAAAGAGAGAGAGGAATACACAGAATCCGAAATAGGCTCCAGGCTCTGAGCTGTCAGCACAGAGTTCAACACAGGACTGGAACCCACGGACCATGAGATCATGACCTGAGCTGAAGTCAGAAGCATAATCCACTGAGCAAATTAAATGAGAGTCTCTGAGTATGAGTCCTGGGTATGGGCATTTCTAAAAGTTCCTCACATGACTCCTCAGGCTTGGATCCCAGGATTGGGTATCAGGTACATCAGATGGAAGTCTCTCACTCCAAGATACTGATGCACAACTACAGTCAACCGACTAAACCCAGCCTGATTCCTGTTTTGGCGAATCAAGTTTTACTGGAACATAGCAATACTTATTCATTGACATATTGCCTAAGTCTGCTTTATTGCTACAACAGCATGGACCACAGGTCTAAAATGTTTACTATCTAGCCCTTAAAGAAAAACATTTTTACAACTCTGTTCTAAGACAAGTTTATATAGGGAGCTAAGAAAGATTCGCTGAAAAACCCTCATCCAAGGGAAACTGAATTTTTTGCTCCCTCAGTCTTAACAGGTAGAGCACTGAGAATTATAACGGGTTTTTGTGTGAGTTCACAAAACTGAGATTGAGGTATAACTTTTTTTGGCAGAAATTCTAGTGAATACACCCTTTCCTGTGAAGAAAAAAAAAAGTGGTGTTCTATCTAGCAACTAATCACAAGCCCTTACCTTCTCATTCCAGACAAAGCATTTCCTTCCAAAAATAAGAATAGTTTTTTTAAAAAAATAATTGTGGTTAGCTTCTATTTTTTTCTTAAAGAAAGAAGAAAAAGAACATGTAAGAAATGGCACAGAAGGTATTCATCTCTTGAAACCATAAGACTTCAGGAGAACATAGGTAAAATCATCACCTAGTAAGTGGTTTTGAATAAGTGAGCCCCACACTGGCATCATACTATCACCTGGGAATTTCTGGAAATGAAAATTATCATGCCCTGTCTCAGACCTAATGAGTCAGAAACTCTGGAGATGAGACCCAAAACTCTGTTTTAACCAGATTAGTCTAATCTACATAAAGTTTGAGATTCACTGATCTCAGAATTAGCAAGTTTAATTACCTAATAATTATTCATAATAACATGTTTTTTTTTTTAAATTTAAATCCAAGTTAGTTAACATATAGTGTAAAAATGATTTCAGGAAGAGAATTTAGCAATTCATCACTTAACATACAACACACAGTGCTCATCCCAACAAGTACCCTCCTTAATGCCCCTCACCCAGTTAGCCCTTCCTCCAAACCCAACATCCCACCAGCAACCCTCAGTTTGTTCTCTGTATTTAAGAGTCTCTTATGGTTTGTTTTAAATGACTCACCAGTACACTTCTATGTGAATCAACAGTCTCAGTTCAGCAATTAATGTATTCCATACAAAGTAATAATAATGACAATAATAATAAAAATCTTGCGAACTCTTAGAGTGAAGGCATCTACTCCCATAACCTAAGTCAGTTTTGGACTGCCTGGAGAGAAGGCGGGTTCAGCCACAACCCCCCAGGGCAGCCACACAAGTGTTTTTATAGCTAGTCCTTGTCTGAGGTACAGGGTTTTAACAGGGCTGAGGGGTTTATGTCTCTGCCTCATACTTTTCTTCCTCTAACCTCACCCTTATCCTGCTGTGGGGACCACGGGGCATAGAGAGAAGCAGAAGGGGTCTTCTCTGAGGCCTCATCAAGGAGACTGCCTGGTGCCCTCTCCTCTCTGTGCTCCTGGGTGGTGTGGGGGGCTGCTTCTTCCTCTAATGGGGATATAGGTACACCATACCTATATATGTGGCCATCTCAGGAAGTATCTCTCAACCTTTGAGCCTCCAAACTTTTTGCTGAGAATGCCTCATCCATTCAGGTAACACTTTTGGTTGGGACAGAAAACAACTCAAGGTCCTTCTCTTTCTCTGGGATGGTGCCCATGTCGACCATCAAACATTCATGCATCTCTTACTGCAACGACCTTGGGAACGGAAGGTCATCATCCTTGGCCTCTCCATCAGGCCAAGTGGCTAGCTGTACACAGACCCAGCCTGTAGATTTCTCAGATACAGTTATGACATCTGTACCATCTGTCCCATAAGCTCAAAAAAAACCCTGAAGAATCTCCCACCCCAATGACTGGAGTGAGCAAAAGTATTTCTGGGCCTCCCCATGTGGAGTGCGAAGACTCACAGCACTCCTATGGCTGTCTCCAAACTCTTTCTCTTCCCCACTCATCTCTCTTAGCCACAAAACCTTTCCTTATGGCTGGAGGGAGGTGACTAGTTGAAGGTCACAAAAGTGGGTCCTGTCTATTGCCTTTGTAAGTTTGGCTTCAGCATTTTGCTTGGGATACAAAAGTAGTTTCAATGCTGTATCATTGCTTCAGCCCAACTAGAGGTAGGAAGAACCCAATTATAGTATATTTTCACTGGAAAAGTATTACTTATTTTTCTGCGTGCAAATCAAATTCTTTATGTTTTTTTTTCTAATTTATTTATTTATTCTTGGGACAGAGTGTGTATGAGTGTGTGAGCAGGGGAGGGGCAGAGAGAGAGAGAAACAGAGAGAGAGAGACAGAGAGAGAGAGAGAATCCCAAGCAGGTTCTACAGAGTCTGATGTGGGAATCGAACCCGTGAACCATGAGATCATGACCTGAGCTGAAATCAAGAGTTGGAGGCTTAACCAGTTGAGCCACCCAGGCACCCCAAGTTCTTTATGTTTTCTACTGACTCCCCTCTCCCATAACTTTCCCTGTGGTCTTTTGATATTCATCTGTTCTATCAAAGTAATTTTCCTTGCAAAG
Organism: Crocuta crocuta; assembly: GCF_008692635.1. Lineage (NCBI taxonomy): Eukaryota > Metazoa > Chordata > Mammalia > Carnivora > Hyaenidae > Crocuta > Crocuta crocuta. The sequence goes on from NW_027532250.1 coordinate 2,860,390, forward strand.
ACAGTACCTTTCTTAAGGGAAGTCTGGGGGCCAGCTGCACAAGTTCAACCAAGATGACCTGCTATGCCCTCTTTCCTCCTTAAAAGTCAAGTAACTTTGGATAATGTACTGAATTTCTCCAAGTTTTTCTTTTCTCTTAAGCAAACACTAACAATGGCCTTTGGGGATATTTTGAGAATTAATAATAAAGGTTATAAATAATTAGTTACAAGGTCTGGCACAATGACAGCATTTGCTATTTTTAGGAAGAGAATTTCTCTGTTATTCCTCCACCTGGATTGTCTCTCAACTTCTCCCCTATTGACATTGGGGGCTAGATATTTTTGTGTTAGGGGGCTCTCTGTGCATCGTAGAATGTTTAACAGCATCCCTGACTTGGTACATATGCATGTGTGTGCATGTGTGTGTGTGTGTGTGAGACTATCAAGAAGGGTGTGTTCTTAGTTGTGGTTTTTAAGTCCCCTTCAAGAAATGTAATAGGATCTATGCTTTGCAGTCCCTATTTTTATTCTACTTCTTCTTTTATGAAAGGCTAGGTGGCCTCACCTAGTTTCTTAACCTCAGACAGTCTGGACACTGATTGTCTGCCTGTCCTTCACGAAAAGGCAGCAGACTGCAAGTTGGGCTCCCTTCCCATGTGACTCATGCTCTTGATTGTCAGCATTAGCAAGCAGCTGATTTGCTCAGAAAGTCTTCAAGGTGATTTCAAATAAAACTTTATAGATTCAAGACAGCTTCTCACCTATCAATATAACCAGCACCTTTTTTTAAAAGTTTATTTATTTTTGAGAGAGAGAGAGAGAGAGGGATAGAGGGAGAGTGAGCATGAGCAGAAGAGGGGTAGAGAGAGAGAGAGAGAGAGACAGAGAGACAGAGAGAGAATCCCAAGTAGGCTCCAAGTTGTCAGCACAGAACCTGACATGGGGCTCAATCTCACGACCCTGGGATCATAACCTGAGCAGAAACCAAGAGTTGGATGCTTCACCGACTGAGCCACCTCGGCGCCCCACCCTATCATCTTAAAGTCATTTCAAATGAGAAGAAAATTGGACAGATTTCAAATTCTACAACCCAAGACCAGATGGTAGGGACTCTAAAATGCTCCCCAGTTCTAAAATCTTAAGATTTTATGATTCCAGTATCCATATTTTTAATCACAACCTCCCTATCTTTTCCTCTCTCTCATACTAGCTTCCTATATGCCACATCCTGCACCCCAAGAGATTAAAAATACTCCAAACTGACCTCTGAGTTAAAGTAAAAATTATCCAGAAGGCGGGTACTCTTTTCAGTCAAAAGGCAGGGTCTTTTTATTTTGATGATATCACATGTTTTAATTTGTAATTACTTTGTGAAAATATTTTTAATGTTTATATTTGAGAGAGAGAGTGAGCACGAGCAGGGGAGGGGCAAAGAGAGACAGATTCTGAAGGAGGCTTGAGGCTCTGAGCTGTCAGCACAGAACACGACGTGGGGCTTGAACCCATGAACTGTGCGATTATCACCTAAGCCAGAGTCGGACACTCAACTGGCTGAGCCGCCCAGGTGCCCCAGTAATTACTTTTTTAATACACATCTCTACATTTTATATTTCCCTTAAGTTATTTTCTGGACAGGAAGATAGGTTTTTTTCAGCCCTGTATTCTTCCTCAACCGAATCTGCCTTCCTGCCTTGTAGGTTGGAATCATCTGTCTTTCTCTCTCCCTCCCCATCCCTTTCCCCTTCGTGCCTCCTCCGCCCCCCCTTCTCCTGCCCTATCTCTCTCTGTCCATGCAGGACATCATAGGCTTCCTCCTGTTTCCTGCCCTTGTTCCCTACGGCAGGCACTATGGCCGCCGCCAAATGAAACGCAGTGCTGCAGATGCTAGAGCTTATGAGGTTTAGGGCACCAATTTATCTTTCTTTCCTCCTGGTGGTGTCACCACTGCCCTCCAATTCTCCACCCTTCACAATTAGGGACGGAGAGGATGAGCAGCTGCTTTTCCTGCTGCTCTGAATAATTCATGCCAGTTGAGCTTCAGCTTGGTAATATCATTGGCCTTGTTTAATACCAAGGGGAAGGAACGGCCTCTTGAGATTTTCCAAAGCACGGATTTAAAAGAAATAACATTTTTAAGCCTCCAGATTCCTCAGATTTTTTTTCTCCAAAACAACTAAAATACAACAAAAATTAAACCGACAATGGAACTGGAGTTCTGTTCAAAACTCTTCCTTTGGTTGAAATTAATTGGGCACATTACTTACACTTGGTTTGAGAACTATGTCATCCAGTCAATGCTAGGTAGTGAGTACTTGCTATGATACAGGCATTCCACTGGGTCCTGGAGGGGGCGGATGAAGACACATGCATCCCACCCTCAGGGAACTTACATGCCAGAGGAGGCAGCCCACATGATGAACAGAACAACTGAATAAGCATTTACAAGACTCTATGCACATCCTCTGCTCTAACAGTGGGACTCACTACATTTGCTTAATCTACAATTGCTTATGTTTAAGGCCTTTCCCCAGAGAGTGTTAGATGGTGAGAAGTGAGAATAATGCCTGCCGTTATGGAGATCTGGTCAAGCGCAGGATCTAGGCATTAATTAAATGTTCACATGGAAAGAAACACACAACCTGAGGGGGATGCACTGGGTTTCCCAGCATGAGTATTTTCTAGGTCTTCACATAGAGCCGCTTATCCATCCGTTCATTCATTAGGTGCTGTTTGCTCACTTCATTCTCTGAGCTGGGCAGTGAGATTTCAGTGTCAGCTGAGTTAGACACATTCCTTGTTCTCATAGAACCACAGTCTTGTGAAGGAGTGAATAATGAAAGAAGCAAAGACATAAATGCTTACATATTTAAAATTGTGATGAGTTCGGGGTCAAGGTTGCAAATAAAAACTATGGTAGGCCTTCTACATGAATTATCTAACTTAGGGCTCCTAACTGCCCTTTCTATGAGATTAATCTCTTTACGCATGCAGTCAGAGGGATGTTTTAAAGACCCCAGACTGATCAAGTCACATCCACGCACCACCACCCAGGGCTTCGCATTGCTTTTGTATGAAATATAGTCCTTCACCATTTATGAGGCCCAGAACGAGCTGCCCTTGTATTGGAAATGGACTGGTGACATGAGGAAGAGGCTGTTGGCCAATACGTACAAGGCCAACAATGAATGCGAAGACCTATCTTTTTCATGTCAAATTAGCTCCTTGATCTGTACAATTCTGTGCCTGTGAGAAGAACCCATTCAGTTCTAAAAAGCCAGCAAAGCCTAATTCTGGTTCACTGTGACTTCACATATTTTTTCATGTTTGCGTCCTTTGCTCAGATTTTCTCATTTTTTATCTCCGGTTTAACAACATGGCCCTTGAACAGCTGCCAGATGTTGTACTAAAGCTTTGGCCAGATTTCACACTAAGTAGCATCAACTCTGCATATAAAGGAGCCCAGAAATTGGGATTTCTTTTCCTGCCAAGAATCCCGAGAATTATTGATCCCAAAATATTGTAGACACGTTTTCTCTTAGCTTTACTAAGTTTGGCTTCTGAGGCATTTGCTTGGTTAGCGAGTGGTACAGTTTTAGCCTATGAAAATCAAAACAGAACAGCATGCTTGTGGAATGAAAACCAACACACTTTATCTAAATGGGAAAAAAAATTAAGTTGGACATATTTTGGCCACTTACCAATCCTGAGCGTGACCTATGAAGCTCCTCTATGGGAGGAGTGTATGTCTCAACTACACAGGAGATATCTCCCACGATATACATTTCCTTTCCATGTTTTCCTCCTACTATCTAGTCACAGTTTTTCATAAGGATGTTTCACATCATCAGTATTAGAGTGGTTGATTCATATGAAACCTGACAATTAAGTTTGGGACCTAAGACCTCAAGTGAAGCATGAGTTGAATTGGTTATGCCATTGCTTTTGCCAAAATGATTTTGAGTTTTTACAGAGCTTTCAGTGTTCTTTAAATTAACCTGTTGAGCCTATGATTACTTACATACCATATTAGCTAGAAATAGGTTTTTAAAAGACTGGTATACTTTTTAAAATATAATTTTTGATGCTTTAATTCTTTAGTTGTAATCTCATTTAAATAGCAAAGGTGGAAGAAACCCTCTATAATCAATGGATATTGATTATAATCTTACATCTATCTTCAGTGGAAACACCATATCAAAATGTTTCTTTCTCACCAAACCAACTTGAGCATGTATTTTTAAATCTATTCATCAGGTACCGGCTGGGAACCTATTATAAGTTATGCTTTTGTTAATTCTTTTGGTTTTTGAGTAGGAAAAAAACAAACAAAAACCACCCACTTTTTTTTTGAAAGGTGATCATGGTATTTTGGGAGAAAAATTTAAGCAGATAATTAAAATCTGATATGATACTTTTGTTCTGCATTTTTTTTCTATAAAGAAAACTTCCTTATTATGAAAATCCCTGTAAGGAAAAAAAAAAGGGGTGGGGGAAACTTTGTTAAGATGAGATTTTAAAGCCCTTTAACTCCTAACTTGATTTTTCCCTGTTAAAGGAATTGCTTTCTAATATTCATTTTGGAAAATGCAGCACTCATATTGAGGGAAGCAGAATGTTGGTATTAAGAACATAGACCCAGAGCCCCCTGGCTGGCCACAATTCCATTTCTGTCACCCTCCAGTCACCCAGTGACTATTTACTTAGATAGTTCAGGTCTAGTTTTTTCACCTGTAAAATGAGATAATAATAGTAGCTCATATCACAAAGTTACTGTGAGGGATAACTGAACAACTAATTGTGAATTGCTCAGGGCAATGCTTTGCACACCATAAACACCCAGTAAGGTTATCTCTCCTGATTATTGACGTTACAATGACAGATCATTTCCTGCATTTGATATTTTTTAATTTTAGACACTACCTTTGCATTCCTTTTCAAAGTTGACACTGAAACAGTCTGCTAGGCTAGGGAAGAGAATATTGGCCATCAGAGATGAGGAGGTCCACATCTCGGAAGTTAAAGGCCTTCTCAAGTTTGTTTCATGGAACATGAATCCTCTTTCTTCCTCTGGGGACGGGCTGTAAGTCCAGGTGGGCTTGGTCTTTGGGGGGCTGCCTGGGTTCTCTTCAGTGGTGTACAGTAACTAAACTGAACAACGAGTCTGGGAGCAGTTACAAAACCACCAGGGAGAGAACTGGAGAAGGCATTTCTATCCACATATGCAGAGGAGATACTGTGAACCCATCTCTGAAGCTACCAGATAATACTTGCAACACTTCCAAAGTAGAATGAGGTGTGCTTTGCCTAACCTGGGTCACCCTCAGGAACTTCTCATTGATAAGAGTAATTATATTTTTTGTAAATGAGCTGGCCCCCAAACCAGGAGGAATGGAGCTTGCAAGAAGGCTGGCCAGCAGGCTGTACTACGAGACAGGAATGATATCTGAACACTCTGTCTCAATCTCAGTTGTTGGTGCCTCATCTGCACTGAGTGCTAATAAATATGTATTTGAATGAATTAATCATAACATTGCTTTAGGACTTGAATTCATTGATTTAACTGAATGTTATATGTTAAAATGCCTGGTAGAATGGCACTAAAAATGTCCATTTCTCCCTTTCTTTGCAATAAAAATAATAGTACTATACCATTTAAGTCAGATATGCATTTTCTATATTTAATGGGAAGGGATGGGTATTCATTGAATGGCTAAAACTCTCTGCCCTTCCAATTTATAAGCTAGAGAAATGGGTATTTTGGGGTATGAATGGGTAGAAGCATGGTAACCTCACAGTCATCAATAATCTTTGAATTGGGTAAACGGTTAAATATACAAACCAAAGGCCACCTATTGTTCTGTGCAGAAATGTAACCACGGTGTGGCCAGAGAATTTTAAGGGAATCCAAATACATGAGTGATTATTTGAAGTCTCCAGACTGTTATATATTGGCTGTAAAATAAATGTAAAGTAACACATCAGGCTTCTGCTTCTTGCCAAAAAGGAATTAACAGGAACTGGGTTTACTGTTCTCCTTGAAAAACAAAAGCCAAGGGGCACCTGGGTGGCTCAGTCTGTTAAGCGTCCGACTTCGGCTCAGGTCATGATCTCATGGTTCGTGGGTTTGAGCCCTGTGTCGGGCTCTGTGCTGACAGCTAGCTCAGAGCCTGGAGGCTGCTTCTGATTCTGTATCTCCGTCTCTCTTTAACCTTCCCCTGCTCACTCTCTCTCTCTCTCTCAGAAATAAAACATTAAAAAAATAACAATTTTTGAAAAACAAAAGCCAAAACAGACATAATACTTAAACTCATGTGTTTCAAATAGCTGAGTGCAAGTTATGACATAATACTTAAACTCATGTTTTTCAAATAGCTGAATGCAAGTTATGAAGGACAATGATCCCTGAGAAATAAGAAGCCCAGAAGAAAATCTATAAAAGAAAAAAACTGATAAATTTGACTTCATCCAAATTAAAAACTTCTGCTCGTCAAAAGACAATGTTAAGCGAATAAAAATATTGGAAGAAGATATTTGCAAAGCATGTATCTGGTAAAGTATGTGTGTCCAGAATATGTAAAGAAGTCTCGAAACTCAACAGTATGAAAGCAAATAACCCAAAACAGACAAGATTTGGATAGAAGATGTACAGATGGCAAATTAGCACATCAAAAGAAGCTCCACATTAGTAATCATTAGAGAAATGCAAATTGACACGCCAGTGTGATACCAGTATGACCCATTAAAATGTCTTAAATTTATTTATAAAGACTGGGAATACCAAGTGATGGATAATATGTGAAAGAATTAGAAGGCTAATAAGCTAATGGTTGGAAATTAAAAGATTACAATCACTTCAGAAGCACAGTTTGGTAATTTCTTCAAAATACCTAGCTATACACCTATCAAAAGGATATATGCCATATGAATTTTTTATAAAGATCCAGAAAATGCACACTAATCTGTTTCAGTGCATCCTGGCTGCTATATCAGAAATACCATAGACTGGGAAGTTTATAAAGAATAGAAATGTACTTCTCACAGCTCTGGAGGCTGGGTGGGTCATGATCAAGACTTTGTGTCTGGTGAGAGTCTACTTCCTAGTTCATAGACATTTTTTTTTCTCACTATGTCTTCACACAATGGAAGCTCTCTCTGGGATCTCTTTTATGAAGGCACGCTAATTCCATTCATGTGGGCTTCACCCTGATGGTCTAATCAGAGAAAATCTCCCAAAGGCCCCGCCTCTTAATATCATTATATTGGCAGTTAGGTTTCAACATCAGCATTTGGGGTGAATGTAAATGTTCAATGTCTACTGTAACCTATAGCAACAGTGCCAGGAGGACAGAGGGGCGGGAGGGAGTTAACACGTGGTACACAAGAATACATTAAGGATGAGGGATAGGTTCGCTATCTTGATTGTGATGATGTTTTTATGGGTGTAAATGTACACAGAATTCTATAAAATTATACACTTTAAATATGTCTGGTATCGAATGTCAATTGTTTCTCGATAAAGCTCCTAGTAAGCAACAGAACAATATGGGTTTAAAAAAATAAACACGAGGCTGGCAATACACAGGGACCCCTGGGCTGTGAGTTTGCAAACTCTGCCATATGCATATGTATGATTTACTTTCAGGGAAATGTGCAAAGCCATAAATACCTGTACTAACATGCAAGACGCAATGGTTGCTAATCAGTTGGGGGGGGGCGGCTCTTTTGTGGGTTTCTTTCAAACCAAGCAAGTACCATTTCCAACTCTTTTTTGAAACCAAGACTTCTCTTTCCAAATGGTTTGATGGCCTCTGTGTCGCGGTTCTGATTAAAGTCCAGAATCTCTTAATAGCAAATGATGGCATGCAAGGCAGAGCTCATTTTCCTTTTGATGTTCACACATAATTCCTCTTCACAGTGACAGGAATTATGGGTTTAATAGCGCCCTGAATCTCTGCTGACGAAGCCCCTTTCCTAACATGACTTTCCCTTGTAGAAGAGGCTCTCTCAATGACACCGAACTATTGTTCCCCAAAAGACTATGGAAGACATCTTTCTGAGAGATTCCACAATGCTTTAAAGAACTGAAGATTTTCCTCAGAGTGGTTTTCATAAATGTATGAAGTAGAATAAAGAATTTCAAATCAGCATTCAGGAACTTATTTAAAGCAGTAATATGTAACCTATGGATTGAACAAGTTGGATTTGGCAGAATGTGAACAGAAAATAATTGTATTCTTCCTCCCTCTCCTTCTGCTCTTTCAAACTACTTCTCTGCAAAGCTTTTTTTTCCTTCCTTTTCTACCCAGGGTCCAGTCTTGAGCAAGGCACATAGCTTTTCATGATCTTTCATTTAGAAGAACAGTCATTTTGGTAATTAAAAAGATTCATTCATGAGGCACAAAACCACCCGTCTTTCAGCCATTGTAGTGCTTGTTTCTCTCTCCCCTGACCTGTGGATTTGCTTCTTCTGTCTTCCTTGTTGCTGCCGCTTCCTCCTCACCGGCTGCTGCACACAACTGCTACAGGGTTGGGGCGGGGGAGAGCAGTAGGGAACAGAAATCTTTGACCTCAGTGGAACAGTTGTTATCTGACTTTGGACCTTCCCAGCAGAGTGGAGGACCCATTTCTGGCTCCTCTCATGGGGAGCATTCTGGGGTTGCTCAGAGAGGTCCTGCTGCGAATCTCCAACTATGTTCCCTTGAAAAGAAGGAGACTTTCTCTGAGAAAGAATATCTTCTCTCTCACCTACTGGACCTCCAGGTGTCCACCCCTCTGTGGGTGTGACAAGATCTGTGGGTCCCTCTTGGGTGGCTCTCTTTTTTATATTTTCTTTTTTTAAAACATTTATTCATTTTTGAGAGAGAGATAGAGTGCAAGTGGGAGAGGGGCAGAGAGAGAGGGAGACACAGAATCCGAAACAGACTCCAGGCTCTAAGCTGTCGGCACAGAGCCCAACACGGGGCTCAAACCCATGACCCTCAAGATCATGACCTGAGCTGAAGTCGGATGCTTAACTGACTGAGCCCCCCGGGTGCTCCTGGGTGGCTCTCTTTTGAGACAATAGTAGGACAGCTGCCACTGGCTGCGCCCACATCTGGTCCATGAACAGTGCACATCCTTGTTCTATACACAGTTAAGGCACAGTCAGCTTTCTGTGCAGCCCTCCTCTCTTTCCACCATCGAGCACGAGCACCGGGGACTGATTCCCATGCTCCCCAAACTCAAGAAGGACACAGCTCTAGCTCTCAAATGGTTCTTAAAAGAAATCTCCCTTTTGCTTGGCTTAAATAAGAAAGAAACACCTATTTATTTCTCAATTGTGAGATGCAGTTATGGCATACACCACAGAGCTACTTCTTCCCCACAAACAGTCCCTGGATGGGCCCTTTAGTCTATTTAACAGAGTGGTCAGGTGGGCAAGATGTGACTGCTGGCACGACCCCCAAGGTCACAACCCTGCCCCACTTGGGGGCTCTTACTGAGGGTGGCAGAGAATTAGACCCCTCTTGCCCTGTTCTAAGCTTGTAAAGCAGCAGGAGGGCATCAGAAAAAGTCATATTTAACTTTTACATAGAAAAAAAGGCAAAAAAATGAATGTTACAGCTATAAACCTGTCCATGTCTTTATATCTCTTTACTCTGTGCTCTAACCACCCAATGATGAAGGCACTCTTCAGCTTTCGCCTCAAAATTAGTTCCATGAGGGGGTGCCTAAGTGACTCAGTGGGTTAAGCATCCAACTTCAGCTCAGGTCATGATCTTACAGTTAGTGACTTCGAGCCCCATGTAAGGATCTCCACTGACAATGCGGAGTCTGCTTGGGATCTCTCTCCCTCTCTCTCTGCTGCTCCCCCCTCCCCTCTCAAAAATGAATGAATGAAGAAATAAATAGATAGATAAATAAACAAGCATTAAAAATTAGTTCTATGGAAACCTACTTTATGAGACATTTTGAAAATTTTCTCACATTGCCACCCATAAATGAAAATTTATGAAAACATAGCTCTGGATAACTCAAAACTAGTATGTCAATGATCGTCACCTAGTTTTAAATGATCTGTGACACAAAAGTTAACCACTTAAATCATCCAAGATTCTCTGTGCTCAACTGTCCAAATGTTTAAAAGGAAAGTGGGTGCTATGGATTGTTTGGTTTTATTTAAGTTAAACAAATAATTGCCTAACTTTCCTTCCTCAAGATTTAGGGAACTTGGGTTGCATTCAATGTTCACTGCCTATTTAATATGGGATATGTTTAAGGAATATGGGGCTACATTGGGCATTCGCTAAACTGACACTTATTTCTACCACTTTTTGATTAAATCCTGGTTATTATTTTTTAATGACAATATACAGGCTCAATATAAATAAAAATAAAATTAGTATAAATGTGAAAAGGCACGCCTCTCCCATCACACACACACACGTAGACACAGACACGCATGTGCACAAAGACATACACACAGTTAAACACCTAGTGGCACATATATGCATACATGGTGCTTGCTTGCTTTTGAAAAAAGGGGCCACCCTTAAGTATAATTCTGCAATCAGCTTTCTCATCTCTTCTTGTTCCCCCTACCATACCTCCTGGCCTTTCTTTGGCATAGATATGTATGGCCTACTCTCCTTTTTAATGTGGCTGATACAGTTAATATTTATTAGGTGATTTGTTTCATCATTCTATCCTTGCCTGGTGTTTCAGGCCTGTTTAGGTTTTTACACTGTTGCAATAAATGTCAATAATAAGACTAGAATTGTGTGTGTGACATTTTCCTGTTTAGGATTCCCATCCCTCCTGCTTATATTTTGGCACTTTTCAAAAGTATAAAATCTAGACATTAAGACTAGCAATTAATCCAGGAGTGAAGCAAGGGGACTGTAGAGAAGGAAGAGGTTTTTATGATGTTTGTGGCAGTGATCAGACAAGTAAAGTAGATGAGATTTAACCGAAACTCTCTCCCACTGGGGGTAATATGTCTGCCCTTTGCTCAGACTTATCTGTAGATATTGTGTTGTAAGTACCAGATGGTCTATGATGCTTTGGATTTATTTTATGATTTTCAAAGGTTAGAAAGAAGCAGACATTCCAGGCTGCTCCCCTGCTGGACATGAAAGATGTTACAAACTTCCCATGGTCCCAGTGAGAGCCAACTGACCTTCGGTCTCTCTGAACGTCCTAGAGGGATATCGCTATCCTTGGGAGAGGGCCAGTTTGCCTTTCTGTATGTTCATTTGGGGAAATAGACTCATTTTATTAATCCAGGCACAGTACTCAAGCAAGTGAAATGAGCAGAAAGGGACCACCAGATCCATTAAAATCGGAATCTTCTGTGTATGTAGATAAGATGAAATGGATTACATTATCTACATGTATACATTAAATGTTCATTTTTCATATAAACGGTTCTATTTAGCAAGTAATGGTACCTTAGTCCATTAAGTTTTGTGGCTAATACATCCCTCCTCCCTCTGAATCTTGTTTAAAGAAAAACATTTGGTTGGGTAATGTGCAAGATGTACCTTGGGGTGGCAATTTATAGTACTCTCTTATCAGAAATTGCTTCCAAATGCCCCATATCCATATTTGAAATTCTGCAGGCAACGATTTCCCTAAATCTCGCTCATGGAGCTACAGGGCAGATTACTTCAATTGACTACATCGAGGATCAGGTGAAGAGTGCATGGATAAAAGAGAGGAAAGCCAAATAGAAACAATATGACTAACAATTTTGCAGAGATAGATTACATAGAATTGTACATAAAATGTAACCATTAAATTAACATATTTAAAACCAGATTTTATTTATTAATATTATAATCCCTAGAGTATTGACTAGAAATGTCATTTTTAAAAGAAATTTTATACACAAATATTATGTAAGTGTCTTTGGATTTTCTGTTCCTTCCGTCTTTACTCCTGGAAACCCCTTTTATGTGGCTGCATCTGGCTCATTATTTAGCTATTAGTCAATGTCACTTCCTGATGTTAGAAAAGATAGTTTAGGGGGGTGCCTGGGTGGTTCATCTGGTTAAGCATATGGCTCTTGATTTCAGTTCACGGTTTGTGGGATCAAGCCCCACACGGGGCTCTGTGCTGACAGCGTGGAGCCTGCTTGGGATTCTATCTCTCTCTTTCCCTTTCCAGCTTGCATGTTCTCTTTCTCTCTCTCAAAATAAATAAATAAGCATTAAAAAAAAAAGACAAGAAGAGATAGTTTGGTGCCAGTTGGAAAACTGAAAATATGCATTGTGTTTTAGATTCTATTTTTTTGTGGTGAGTATCCTTAGTAGGATATTGTTATGGTGGTTTCTATAATGACATTGTTCTTAATAGAGACACACTGAAGTATTTAAAAGCGGAGGGTTAAGGCACCTGCAATTCTTCATTGGGTCAGAACAATATAGAGAGAGAGATATCACAAATATGGCAACGTGTTAGCAACTGGTTCAGCAAAGTGAAGGAAATACAGAGTTAATTATACTATTTTTGCAACATTTCTATAGATGTGATGTGTTTTCAAAATAAACCATTGAAGAAAAACCAAATTACCTCCTCAGAGAGGCTCAGCCACGTGGCTGAAGTTATCCCTGCCTCACACCATCTATGCCATTATTTACTTCACAGAACATTAATATGACGTCAGTAGTTTGTTTATTTATAACTTTACCTGCTGTACTTTCTGGATAGAATATGTACAGGATCTTTATTTTAATCACTCCCGGGTTCTGAACATCTAGAGTGGTAAAAGAGGTACAAAGAATATTTTTTGAAAGTCATAATCCTTGGCAAATTCATATTGATCACCCAATATTTTTTGAGGTTTTTGTCCTTACAATAGTTGCCACATTTAAAAGCCTAATGTCTATACATACATATATACATAGCACTAAACCAACAGACAGCAGAGCATGGTGCTCTGCATGGAGTAAGTTGTAGAACCCAACTTACTTTTAAACTCACCCACTGTTTTTCAATTATCTGTGGTACTGATACCATTCGTTGGCATCTACCAACAAAAATAAGTCATAATTGACTAAATTTCCTTTAAGATGGGCTCTTTAAGAGCCAACAATTAACATCATTGGCAGAACCATTAGAATACTAATGGTATTCTAGAACCATTAGAATACTAAATATTTCCATATTTTATTAAAAGTTTCTAGAAAATGACATGTGTGCACAAATATTTGGGCTCAAGACATGCATTTGTACAAAACACATCTCTCTTTGTCTCATCCATATTTAGAAAAGTCAAGAGCATGTGGTTTATCTGTGTCTTTTAATGCAAATTTGTGTCCAGTGTCCAACCTCTGTCTTCCTAATTGCAAGCTGACTTTCCAGCATAAATTGTACAATTGAATTCAGTTTGTGTTTATTTTATTATTTAGGGTGTTTCTAGAGTTCTAAATTTGCATGTTTCCTGTAGACAAGGAATATTTATTTTTCATCAAGATAATGGATGCAAAAGACATGGTTAATGTTAGTTATCAAGTTTATATATAACACATGGGGTGCATACTTTTATGCTTTGAGGTGTTTTGATTTTTGTTGGGCAAAACAGGCATCTGGCATATCAAACAATTTTAGTAAATTAAAAGGATCCCTCAACCTAAAAATAATGAGCTTCATGTGTGTAGCTCATTTTTTAGATAATTGCCCTTAATTTATTCAGCTGAAATACCTACAGCTTCCCATGATTAAAGGGCACCATGTTTGACTTGTCATTGAATTAGTTTGATATTGATATAAATGAGCTATAAAGTATCTCCATGATTACTTTCTGAATAATATGAATGTATTTTCTTTTGTTACCTGCTCAATAAAGAATGAAATATACCTGATCTTTGGGTTTTGAAGCAAATTTTCTACAGTTTAAAAATGAGGAAAAGATGGAATTAACCAGCCAGGAATGTACTGCCACAAAGAAATTAAAGCTTCTGCTCGTAATGAAGCTTATTTATTGTGATATAGGAATTAATAATGGTACAAGTTTCCATTTCCATCTGAAACCTGACAGAAATAAATCTCCATAAAGAGAGAGAGTCAGTGAGAGAGAGAAAAGAAAAGAAAAAAGAAAACCAGATAGATACAGTATTCTAATCCCTCTGTTGAACAATGGTCTAAATGATAGTAATCTACTACAAAAGTGTGTATTATAAACCTACAAAAATCAATTTATTGTACAATAATTTAAGAAAACAAATTAAAAAATTAAAAAGAGAAAATATACTTCTGTTAGGTATTTTTTTCAGGTAAAAATAACTTATTATTAAATTTTCTCCATGAGCCATATTAGAATCCATCAGTGATCTTAAGAAGCATGCGGCTCAAGGGTTATGATCTATATGCAACTTTCCCCCTACTGAATGAGAAAAACACATTGAAAGGAGAGTACTGGAAATCTCTAAGTGTTGATGAGTTTTGCCTCTGAAAACACCGAATGATACCCTCCCATTCTCTTTCATTGAAGGATGTTTCTATGTTTCTAGATGAGTCCTTTGTAAAACACATGTTGAATTTCATACCTGATGACACAGATCTGAACCCCCTTTATTCCATGAAGCTTTTCTTCCTTTATTTCTGACCATGTCCTTGTAACTTCTGCATGACCATCAATCTTTTTTAAAAAAATTTTTTAAATGTTTTTTATTTATTTCTGAGAGAGAGAGACAGCACGAACAGGGGAGGGTCAGAGAGAGAGGGAGACACAGAATTTGAAACAGGCCCCAGGCTCTGAGCTAGCTGTCAGCACAGAGCCTGACGCGGGGCTTGAACCCATGAACAGTGAGATCATGACCTGAGCTGAAGTCGGACGCTTAACCGACTGAGCCACCCAGGCACCCTGACCATCAATCTTTTTATTTGTGTGTCTCCTGATTCCTTTAACATACCTTAGTGCAGGGCATCTGAGATAGAGCTGTCCAACAGAAATATAATGTGAGCCCCATGAGTAATTTTATTTATTTATTTTTAATTAATTAAAGTGGGTTCTATATCCAACGTGGGGCTTCAACTCACAACCGTGAGATCAAGAGTCCCATGCTCCACTGACTGAACCAGCCAGGTACCACCCACCCACCATATATAACTTTACATTTTCTAAGAGCCACAATTAAAAAGTGAATTAAAAAATTAATTTAATAATCTATTTAACTTAACCAAACATTTCTCAATATTATCATTTCAACCTGTAAGCCTAAGAATTAATATTGTGCTTTATTTCTTCATACTAAGTCTTTAAAATCCAGTGTATATGTTACCTTTAAAGCACACACAATGGGCTGGATGTTTATATCTCCTCCCCTTCCCCATTCATATATTGAAATCCTAACCCCAAGGTGAGGTATGAAGAGGCGGGGCCTTTAGAAGGTGATTAGGTCATGAGGGTAGAGCACTCAGGAATGGGGTCAGTGTCCTTATAAAAGACAGCCCACCCTCCCCCACCCCCCAGCACGCACGCGCGCGCGCACACACACACACACACACACACACCAGGGCTTCCTCACACTCTCTGGACGTCATAATGAACAATCAGGAGCCTGAAAACCAGAAAAAGGCTTTCACTAGAGCCTAACATACTGGTACCTTGACCTCAGACTTGAACTCCAGAACCGTGGGAAATAATTTCTGCTGTTTAGAAGCCATCTCGTCTTATGGTACTTTGTTCTAGCTGTCCAAAGGGACTGAGGCAGCACATCTCAACTCAAACTCTCCACATTTCAAGACCTCAAAACCCATATGTGGGTAGCACTGTTGTACTGGAAAGCACAGTTCTAAGAGAAATATTAACAGGCACTAGAATTGATAGAATGGACAGCAGAAGCCTAGGGGGTTGTGATTGCCGGCCATCAACCATTTAGAATGGGTCAACCAAAGCACTTAACCTATGGGCTATGGATTTTAAATCTTTTAAACAAACAGGTCAGGGGAGATGGCCTTAAGTGTTTACTTAAACTCAAAGACTAGAATACTATTATCATAATGAAGAAGCTGGCTTCCCTGGGGTTGCTCTGGAAAACCATTACCCATGGTTTAGTCACTAACACCCCTGCTGTGACCCACTGTGGAGCAGCTACATAGGCTTGTCCCGCATGGAGCCACAAGCTTGCAAATCAGATCCTGCAACTGGGTGGGCCTGCCCTAGAGAGTCTTTATTGGGAGGCTCATATTTGAAATTGCTCTCTTTAAATTTTGTTTTTATATATTTTAACAGCATCTTAAGGCATCTGACGTGCTTCCTCCAAATGGATCCACGAAGGTTTCTTTCTGCATTCAGGTTCAGGTGCGCTGGTTGTCGCTGTCTTCGAGTGTCTCAAGGGGCGCATAAAGCACACTGTGGCATCTCCCATGGTCTGCATCTTCAGTGAGACCTCCCCCAAATATCCTCCAAGTCACAAAAAGTCGGTCATCATCATGTAATTACGTTGGATGTAGAAACCTAATTGTACTGATATGGATCTTAACTAGACTGCATGATGCTAGTATTTTATTGGTAAGTGCATGGCAGCCATTATTTCATGAAGTTGTCAGTGAAGAAATGGAAAGTTGGAAAGATCCAATGATTTTCTCCAGACCACCCAACTATTTGCTAGTGAAGCTAGAACTTGAACTGAGATCTTCTAGCAAAAAAGAGGAGGTTCTTCATCACTCTTATTCTGCCTGACTGTCCTTCTTGCTCAAGCAATTCAGTCATGTGGATGGCCAGACTAAAGTTCACTTCTCTCTCAGTGAGTTTCTTTCTTTCTTTTTTAAAAATTTTAAATCCAGTATAGTTAACATAGAGTGTTCTATTAGTTTCAGGTGTATAATAGTGATTCACGATTCTGTACATTATTCAGTGCTCATCAAGATAAGTGCACTCTTTAATTTCTATCACCTATTTCACCTTTACCCCTGTCCAGCTCCCCTCTGGAAACCACTGGTTTTTCTCTATAGTTAAGAGTCTGTGTTTTGGTTGGTCTCTGTTATTCCTTTGTTCATTTGTTTCACTTCTTAATGTCTACACACAAGGGAAAATGTATGGTATTTGTCTTTTTCTGACTTATGTCACTTAGTGTTATACTCTTTAGTTCCATCCATATTGTTGCAAGTGGCAAGATTTCATCCCTTTTATTGCTGAATAACATTCCAGTGATTTCAACACTGGCTGTATATGAGAATCAACTGGGGGCTTTCTAAATACGCCAACATCCTGGCCCCTCTTAGGGCACCTGGACCTATGAAATCAGAGTTTCTAAGGTTCATTTGGTCTGGGGTGAGGGGCTGGGCGCTACTTCAAAGGCTCCCTAGATACTCTAGTATTGCATGTCAAAGCTGAGAACTGTTCATTTAGTCAAAAGTAAACCTAGGGAATGGATATTTCCATTCAGCTCATTAAATGTATAGGTCTGCATGTGAAGAGATGTAATGAAGTGGCTAAACTTACTGTATGAATATGGGTATTTGCCAAATATACTACCTTTTTGTTAAAAAAAATTGAAAGTGTAGAGATTGTGTGTGTTTTCTAAAATTTGTTTTTCTTAAGCATTTGTTTGTACAGACACAACTAACAACGAAACCAACTTCAGTTGTTGGCACTTTTATGCTTAATTCTATTCCAGTCCTTCTACCTCTTTTCCTAAGCAAGTAAGTCCTCAACACTTCCCACGCTTAATTAGAATTTGGCATTTGCCTATGAGCAACTGTAAACCTGACTAATATACATTTTCCCATAAATGTGGTATAGTTTTTCTCTCATATAATGGGAAGCCCATAAATAGGAACCCAAGTTCCCTTTGTCTTTACACATAGCCTCGTGCTTCTGGCCTCAAGGTTTCAGGATGACTTTCCACCCCAGAGTTTTGTCCAAATTCCTGACTAAAAGCCATGTCTCCTTTCATTGACTGGCCAGATCTCTCTTACAGGGCTGCTCTAGTGG
This sequence comes from Crocuta crocuta, assembly GCF_008692635.1. Classification (NCBI taxonomy): domain Eukaryota; kingdom Metazoa; phylum Chordata; class Mammalia; order Carnivora; family Hyaenidae; genus Crocuta; species Crocuta crocuta. The sequence goes on from NW_027532250.1 coordinate 2,878,291, forward strand.
AAAAGGATTCTGGGAAATGTAGTTCTTATGAGCAAGGCATAAAGCCCTCAGTCCCTGCAAAAACAACAACTGCAAAAACACTTTTATTGCTAAGGGAAAAAGGGGAAATTGGATATGAGGGAGGCAACACACAGGGTATGCCATCCCTTCATTCTGGTATTGCTGGTTTTTTTAAATCACTGTGTTCTAGCACTCAATATAACTTGTAGTCATATATTCATTTATTTATTTATAAATCTCTGTGTGTTGTCTATATGTTGTCCTTTGTCCCCATAGAATCAATGGTGTTTTTTTCTCACCATTGTCTACACACCAGCTACCATATTGCTTGGTGTCTAGAAGAAACTTAACAAATATTTGTTCACTGAAAGTTGAATGAGTTGCAGGGGTAGAGGCAAGAGCAAGTGCAATCTTTTCCTTATTGAATTTAGATCTATTCTATTTGGTTTATTGATTTTTTTTAAATCAAAATATCTTTAGTGTTTTAATGTTACCAGGGTTTTGAAGAGTTTTTATTGTGTTTGTTTTCAATGTAAGCTTTGGAATAAATTACCAAACCCTGAGTTGTAAGGAAGACCAACAATGCTTTACAAAATAGATTAAGTAAAGATTTATTTTTAGAGGGGCGCCTGGGTGTCTCAGTGGGTTAAGCGTCCAACTTTGGCTCAGGTCATGATCTCACAGTCTGTGGGTTTGAGCCCCACATTAGGCTATATGCTGACAGCTAGCTCAGAGACTGGAGCCTGCTTCAGATTCTATATCTCCTTCTCTCTCTGACCCTCCCCTGCTCGCTTGCTCTCTCTCTCTCTCTCTCTGAAATAAAACATTAAAAAATTTTTAAAAAGATTTGTTTTCAGAGTTCATATATGATTCAGGGCACTACACTAAGACTTCCATAAAATAATACAAAATTTAATGAAATATCTTAAACACATATACTATGTATTATCACAAAAATCAAACTTACATAACCTAAAAATATTAATCAGTCATACAGATGTTAACTTTAAAAATGTTGACTTGGACTCTTCTAGAAACTATTAAATGTTGCATCAAGGTACATTATTTCATTTCACAAAAGTCTAAACACCACAAAATCCTTTTTATACACTCTGGCATTTTTAAGCCAGACCGTCTGAAACCCACAGTGAGGATCGCCCCTTCCCTCTGTGACCTACATTCCCTCAGCTCTAATCTCTCCTGACCTTTTCCCCCAATTGCAGGTCATCAGCTAAGCTTTAAAGGTTGACATGGATGGTGACAATGCAGACTCAGCAAACACATGGGAAAAGGTAGACTTGGAAGAAAAATAAGAAACAGCATTATACTAGTGTTTCTTTGAAAGATGAATTTTGCTTACTTTTCAAGGAGTATGGAAAAATCATGGTACCACATTGTGTCTTTTAGCAACGACTTTGGAACAATCCTGTTCCCTCCCATCAATTATCAAACACAGAGCTCCAGCTGAGAGGCAGCCAGTCCTTGCTTGCACTGCTGTAAAATCCTCATTGTTTCCTTTTTACCCAAAGACCTTAGATAGAGCAAATGTCTTCTCTGAGCATCAGTTGTGTTCTTTAAGATGCAGTATGAAAAGCTTATAGTCCATGTTTGTGGTGGTGGACAAATGAGGTATAGACCAGATGGACATCATTTATGGGAAAATAACACTCATATAATAAGATTGCATCATTCCTGGCCAAACCCCATGAAGGCTTCCCATTGCTTTCAAAATAAAATAAACTCTTCAAGGATATCTCTTCACATTTCTGAACACACCTTGCACTATCATTCCCCAAACCCATTCAATCCAATGCACTCACCCTTTTTCTCCTCAACCCCATCTTTATCACAGTGCTGGACAGCTTTTACTCCCAAATTATCCTAATGGCTGATTCTCACCATTCATACCTCCACCCCAAACCCTTTGTTAAGTGGCTTTCCTATCCTACTCTCTGCCACGACCCTCCCTAGCCAAACACCCTCCTTAATACCCTTCATAGCCCTTGGTGAAATTATTCCATTCGTTACAGGTATGTGTATTCTGTTTCCTCTGCCTAGCATGAAAGATCCATGAGGGCAATGTTATCTACCTGGGACAGCACATGGTAAATATGAAGTGTTGATGAAAAGTTACACTGAATAAATAATGTCTGGTTAAGACAATGTGAGCCTTTTATCCCACGCCTTGTGAAACACTCAACATTTGAAACACAACATTTTCTCTACAATTCTGCATTGTGTAAGAAGTGATGTGGAGTGATTTCCTGCTTCTGAATTCATTTCTCTATGCGTGAGCCACATTCTGCCACAACCCATCACCCCAGATAGGATATTCACTTTCTTAATGTCTTCACATTAAGGTTCCTACAGATCCAACATAGACTTTCTCATGATAGGGGTGGGGCTGGTAGAAAGAAGAGAGGAGAAGCTTTCAGTAAAGCAAATGCTTTACATGGGAACATGCATATCCTTGGAAACTTCTTATCCACTCCACACGGGTTCCCATCCTGCAATCTCACACACCCTCTGACAGTCAGTTCTCTGTTATTCCTTTCTCTTGACCTTTCTGATCTCTCTCCTCCTCCCTTTCAGGGATATTCTTCTTGATCTCTTAAACAAGGCATTTAACATCTCAGCCGTGCTTGAGCTCTGTTTGCCAGATTCTCAATATTTTACCCAACAAACAGTCCATGTGGCTTTAAAAATCTTTATAGCTAAAGCAATATCCTTTTTAAGATATATTGATTAATCTCTGTCACCATACTAATATTGTTTGTATCTTATTTCACTCAGGCATACTTTCTGAAAGAAAGACGAGTTAGGGAAAAAGACTAATGACAAGGAAACCAGCATACCAGGGTACTAATTATATACCTCATGATAATTTTTTATACTGGTTTTAATTGGGTTTTTTTTAGTCTTTTTTTAAAATATTTTATTTATTTCTAGCAGAGAGAGAGAGAGAGACAGCGTGAGCAGGGGAGGGTCAGAGAGAGAGGGAGACACAGACTGAAACGGGCTCCAGGCTCCGAGCTGGCAGTCAGCACAGAGCCCGACGCGGGGCTCCAACCCACGAACCGCGAGATCTTGACCCAAGCGAAAGTTGGATGCTTAACTGACTAAGCCACCCAGGCGCCCGTATACTGATTATAATTGTTAAAACATAATAACAAAGTGATTGCTTTTTTTTGTGTGACAAGCACTGTTTTAGGCACTTTATTATCTTATCTGATCTTCATATTTGCCATATATGGTGGGTACTGCATCATCCCTATTTTACAGACGAAAAAACTGAGGCACACACACGTTAAATAACTTGCCAAGGATCACAAAGCCCTACAACGGTTTCCCCAAGTACCTGCTCTGGCAATAATTTTGGTTTCCCAAGGCAGAGGCATGAGAGGGAATATTCTCTTTAATGAGCTGGAATTATATCTGTGAGCACCGGTGTCTTCTACTCAGAGAAAGGAATAGAAGCAGAAGCCTGGACACAGAATCTGATGGAGAGATTCAAGATACTTTTGTTCTCAATTTATTATTAAAATGAGAAGCCAACGTTTACCACTGCTTCATATATGCCAGACTGTACTAAACATTTTCAAGTCTTAATCATATTTCAGCCTTCCAAGTCTCTGAGCCAAGTATTATGTGAATATTTTAAAAATGATTCTCCAATTGCTTGAAACCCTTAGGTTGCAGATTTGGTCAGTGGCAAGACTGTACTTCTACTTTGATGACACGAATTTTTAACTGCTGTACTCTACTGTCTCCCTCCATGTTTACTTCCGAGTTTACCTGGAACAGGGTTAAGAACATCTGCCACCTTGCTGGGTTATTGCTCCTTCCCAAGCTTATGTCCATACATCATCTTACATCTTCTCTTGTATTACTGGCATAGATTGTACATGTTTACAGTTGATCCTTGACCAACACAGGGGCAGCTGAAAATCCACATATAACTTTGGACTCCCCCAAAACTTCACTATTAATAGCCTGCTGTTGACCAGAAGCCTCCCTGATAACATAAATAGTTGATGAATACATATTTTGTATGTTATAGGTATTATATATGGTATTCTTATAGTAAAGTAAGCTAGAGAAAAGAAAATGTTACTAAGAAAATCACAAGGAAGAGAAGATACATTTACAGTACTATAAAAAATCCACATATAAGTGGATCTGCATGGTTCAAATCTGTGTTGTTCAAGGGTCTACCTTATATTGCTCTCCTATTAAATAAAAGAGAACCGAAAGTAATATAACAGGAAGAAAAGATGTCAATAAAATCATTCTAAGCAAGCAACAGTTCTTCAACTGCATTTCATAATATCATCATAAGAATAAATCCACAGAGGTATAGATGGTAAATTGAGGAGGCTTTAACTTTTACTCAAGCCTTCAAAACATTATGGAGTCTTGGCATATTGATTACAAACTTTTTCTATAAAAGAGATTTTGGAAGTGCCAGGTTGCTTCAGAGGTCTAATATTAAATATAAATTAATCTAAAGTATTGCTATTTCCACAGGGTAATGTTGAGGATCTCTCAGTTTACCTGGGTTCAGGTGTTTAGCAGATATGTTTATCTCCTCAGAGGTTCCTGACATATTCTAACTAGTCATACTTCTGAAATAATTGAGAAAAAGCAGTAGGTAGTCTTTAAGTAGTAAGTAATATTTTCAAGGAAGACATATATCATATGGCTGGTGATTCCTTTATGATATGTCACAATGACTACTTGAAAAATACTTTTATATCTTGGCATGTGATATAACTGAGACTTGAAAATTAAGATGCTGGACCATGCCTTGCTAATCAGAGGCACATAGTAAATGATTGCTTTTGTGTAGTTGCTTGTTTGTACAGGAAATGCTCCTAGAAAATTGAGTTTCCAGCTATACAACGTTTAACAGAGTGTTCCAGATATGTATTGCTATGAATTAAACCATTCTAAATATCAGGACTTTACAATGACCCTTTACTAGTACCCTTCATGGTCTATGAATTGACTGGGCTCAGCTGGCCAGTCCCCACTCTGATTGTTTCATGTACTTGCCATTAGATGATGAATAGGACAGGCATCATCTTGAAAAGCCACCTCTCTCAATTAGGACAGATGTCCCATATGGCCTGCACAGATGTCTGGAATCGCTGGCTACTGACTGGGAGCTCAACTGAGACCTCTGAGAGAAGCTACACCTGCTCTTTCCATGGCGCTTGGGCTTCTCACTGCAATGCATTTCAGTTCCCCAAGATAACATCCCAAGATTGTCTGTTCCAAGGGATTCCAGCAGGTTTGAAAGCTATTAGGTCCTGTTCTCAAAAGTTCCAGAATGCCATCGTGACACAGAATGTGGCAGAATAGTACAGATTAAAAAATGGGAGCCTGGGGGTGCCTGGGTGTCTCTGTCGGTTAAGTGTCTGACTTCAGCTCAGGTCATGATCTCACAGTTGGTGAGTTCAAGTCCCACATCAGGCTCTGTGCTAACAGCTCAAGAGCCTGGAGCCTGCTTCCAATTCTGTGTCTCTCTCTCTGCCCCTCTCCTGTGCATGCTCATGCCCTGTCTCTCAAAAATAAATAAACATTAAAAAGAATTTTTTAAAAAAGGAGCCTCCACCTCTTAAGAGGAGGAATCACAAAGAATGTGTGGCCACCTTTAATGTCTACGCTGATTTCTGCACCAACAATGGCATACCAACTACTCCTTTACCCAAGCCCATGGAAGATGTGGCATTATTGTCCTTGAGCTGAGACCAAGCCCCATAATCCTCAGAAATAATTTTAGAAATTTTAGATTGGTTAAGGAAAATGAGACAAACCCTCTTTAGAATATCATGTTTAAGGTTGAGGCAGTAAAGCTTGTGACTTTTTTTACTTAAAATAATTTGGGATTTTAGAATAGATTTAGATTTATAGAAAAGTTGCACAAATAGAATAGAGTGTTTCCATATAGCCCTCACCCATCCTTATGTCTTATATAGTATATTTGTCACAAAGAACCAATATTGATAAAGTATTATTAACTAAAGTCCACATACATTATTCAGACTTCTTTGGTTTTTAATTAATATCTTTTGTTGTTGTTGTACCAAGGCCCCATCCAAGGATCCCATATGAATGTCCCATGACATTTAGTTGTCATGTCTCTTTGGGGTCCTCTTGGCTGTAACGGTTTCTAAGACTTTCTTTGTTTTTGATGACCTTGGCAATTTCAAGGTATCCTTTTCAGAACTTTCTTAGAATATCCCTCAATTGAGATTCGTCAAATGGTTTTCTCACAATTAGAACAGGGTTGTGGTTTCCTGAAAGGAAGACCAACAGAGGTACCATGGGATTCCTATCACATCATATGAAGAGTGTGCAGTATGAATACCGTTTATCTCTGTCACTGACCTCTGCCACCTGCCTGAAGTACCGTCTGTCAGGTTTCTACACTGCAAAGTTATTCTTTTCTCCTCCCTTCCATAGCATTCTGTTCAGAAGGAAGTTGCTATGTGCGGTCCACACTTAAGGCATGGGTAACTAAGCTTCATCTCTTTCAGGGCAAATAAGTTATTGGAATTTTTCTGCACAGAAGATTTGCCTGTTCTCCCCAATTTGTTTATTTATGCAATAACTTATTTATACCAGTACATATCATAACTATTGATTTATGCTTTAGGTTATGTCCAATACTACTTTGTTTTGTTGCTTAAATATTTCAGCTTTGTCCACTGGAAGCTCTTTCGGTTGGATCCTATGTTCCTTTGACTTACTCCCATCAACGAGTTTTGTTTTGTTTTTGTTTTTGCGAAAACTTCCTTACTTTCTGGTACTACAAGACTCCTCTAGCTCATTGTGCACATTTCCTGCTCAGTCCTGGAATCAGCCATTTGTTTTTAAGAAGACATAGCTCCTTTTATTGAAGAATGTAATTAGAAACCAAAATCTGGACACTAAATGTGCTCATGGCTGGAAGTGCATTGCTGATTCTAACATGTGTATATATACTAATCTGTGTATATAGATATATCTAGAAAATTTTCCAAACAAATTTATCTGTATCTACAGTAAGCTAAAAAAGAGTTCCTGCTAATGATTCCAACTCTAATCTTTACCACAGCCTTTTCTCTTGCTTGTCTGTAACTTTCCACTGCAATGATGTGAAATCTGATCCCCCATCTGCTGTCCGTTTAGTTAACTATTCAATTCTAGTACAGTGGTTTCAGAATTATTAACTGCCATCCCTGTGGGAAACACCTTTATCAACTACAGTGCTTATGCAAAATTTCTTTACCTTTAGTCTTATGCTTGCACATTTCCAGTTATGTAGATCAGCACCTTTTCCTTCCATCCTTTTCAGTGAGTTTATTTCATATATTTGTAATACATTTAGATTCTTTGGTCATGGTCTATATTCTATCCTAGGATCCCTCAATCTCTTAAATGCTTTATTTTCAATTAGCATACATTAAAGTTCAATCCATGCTATAAAGTTCTAAGGGATTTTTACAAACACATACTGCTAGTTACTGTTAGCATCTACCATTATAGCATCATACAGAACAGTTCCACCTCTGCCTCTCCTCCCCAAATCAACTGTTCTTCACCTATTCCATCAGCCCACCTTCCCACCACTGCCAATCACTAATCTATTTACCGTCTCTATAGTTTTGCCTTTTCCAGAATGTCATATAAATGGAAATATAGAGTATCTAGGTTTTTAATATTAGATGGCTTATGAATTTTGAAGGCAAAAATTAAGGAAACAGGGGAAATGAAAGTAGAATACTCTTAAAAATACATGCAGTGAAATGGTGAAAGAAATGGATTTTTAATGAAAAGTGACATTTGACTTTCCAATGAAGTAAAATATACATGCAGAAAGATGCCAAATGATAAGGGTAAAGGGTATGGTACTGGAGAAAGGAGAGACAGATAGATCAATAGAACAGATTAGAAAGTCCAGCAACAGACCTATACCGTAAGGTTGATTGATTTTTGAAAACATGAAAAAGCAATTAAATGGAGACAGGATTGTCCCTTTAACAAATTATGCTAGAATGTGCCAAAAAAAAATTGAGCCCAATCCATATTTTGCACCCTATACAAAAATCAACTCAAAATGGATCATAGCCCCAAATCCTAAAACCATAATACTTGTAGGAAAAAAAGAAAAAGAAACACACCTAAGAGAAAAATCTCTGTGACCTTGAGTTAGGCAAAGATTTCTTATATATGACACCAAAGCATGACCCATAAATTATTTTTTAAAAATTGATAAATTGGACTTCACCATAACTGAGAACTTGTGCTCTTCAAAAGACAAAGGCAGGGGAATTAAAAGGCAAGTCACAATGATGAGAAAATATTTCCAAAATCCGTATCTAATAAAGGACTTCTTTGCAGAATGTATAAAGAAATCTCAAAAGCAAACAGCAAGAAAACAAAGAATTCAATTAGAAAATGGGCAAAATACTTAACAGATATTTCATTAAAGAAGATATAAAGACGGCAAAGAAGCATCAGAAACACTGCTCATAATCCCTAGTGATCAGAGAAATGCACGTTGCATCCTCAGTCAGATGCTCCCCCACAGGTACTATAATGGAAAAAAAGAAAAAGAAAAAAGAAAACAAAAGAACCAGCCTGACGTTTTCAAGATGCAAAGCCACTGGAATGTTTATTCAATGCTGGCAGGACTATAAAATGGTACAGACACATCCATGTTGGAGAACATTTTGGCAGTTTCTTATAACGTTAAACAGTCATTTAACCATTTGACCCAACGATTTCCGTCCTAGGTATTATCGAAGTAATATGAAAAATCATGGTCATACCAAAAAGTATACAGAAATGTTTATGGTGGTTTTACCCATAATCTCTAAAAACTAGAAAGTGTCTTTGAACTGAAGAATGGATAGAAAACTGTCTTAGCTTCATACAAGTGGAGAAAAGCTCAGCAATAAAACTATTAGTGAACTATTAGGACATCTGGGTAGCTCAGTTGGTTAAGGGTTCGACTCTTGGTTTCAGCTCAGGTCATGATCTCACAGTTTGTGAGCCCCATTTGGTTTCAGCTCAGGTCATGATCTCACAGTTTGAGCCCCATTTTGGACTCTGCACTGACAGCTCAGAGCCTGATTGGGATTCTCTCTCTCCCCCTCTTTCTGCCTCTCCCCTGCTTGTGCTTTCTCTCTCTCAAAATAAATAAATAAACTTAATAATAAAAAAGAGCTAACTATTAATACACTGTGACAGCATGGATGAGTGTCTAATGCATTGCGCAGAATGAAAGAAGTGAGACTCATAAATGATTCCACTTATATGATGCATTCAATAAAGGAAAAATTATAGGATGAGAAACAGATTAGTGATTGCATGGCTTGATGGTGGAGGGGAAGACTGACTACAAAAGAGAAACACAAAGGAAATTTTTGGGTGATGGAAGTTTTCTGGGTCATAAATGTAGTGGTGGATACATGATTCTACACATTTGTTAAAACCCATAGAACCACGTCCACAGAGTAAGTCTTACTTTATAACATAAAAAATAAAAGCAACCAACTACACTAAAGTTGTCACAGAGGCCACATAGTAGTCCATTAGGATGACTTGTGACTTCAGTTCCCCATCTCCCAGTTCTATGAACTTTGTTAAATGTCTTTCAGGTCTTCATCTATATAGTGGGAATGAGGTGAGTTTGCAGGGGAATAGTCAGTGTTGAGTCTGGCAGTCTTAAAAGGGCCCAAAGCCAAATACTTTGTAAATGAATTCAAATCCATTCTGGCTGTGGACATTTTTTTTTTTTTTTTTTTTTTCCCCCTC
>NW_027532250.1:2888492-2894181 GCF_008692635.1 Crocuta crocuta
CCTCTGTAGACCAGAAATCTTCACTTTACCATCCTCCATGTTTGAGATAAATTCCCATCTTTTACCCTCGAGTCAAGACTTGTCCTTAGAAGGTTTCTGATTATGGCTGATTCTCATAAAATTACCCCTAAAATATTTGCAGAAATTATGCCATTTTAGGTGTGCCTGAGTGGCTCAGTCAGTTAGGCATTTAACTCTCGGTTTTGGCTCCGGTCATGATCACAGGGGCTCCATGCTGATAGCATGGAAACTGCTTGGGATTCTGCCTCTGTCTCAAAATGAATAAATAAACTTAAAAGAAAGAAAACATGCATTTCTGCCCTTTCCTCATCTTACCACTGGGATCCTGATAGAATTTTGTAAGGTAGAAACACCAAACATCGGAATGTTTTCTGAGACTTGGTATATCTCAAATAAAATCTCATGGAAGTAAGTGTTAGCCTTCTTGTCAGATACTATTTCAGTATCATTTGACAGCTGGATGGATGATAACCATAATGATTAGCATTCACCATAGTCCACCCCCTTCCCCTCTATTCCTGGTAAGCCCTGGATCTGGTCCAAGGAAGAGAGGAGATGTTCCTCCCTATTCACCAAAGGGCTGTGTGAGTAGCTGTTATGAAATAGATTTTTCCTGGATCAATACTTTATAGGGAAGATTCAAATCAGTTACAAAAAGAATTTTAAACATCTCAACTGTAGCTAAATTCCCGATTTTCAGGAAATCCTGAAAACACCTTCTGAAGTCCTTTGTTCCATGTTAGTACACACCGGGATGACTTGTTTCCCTATGCTTAGAAGAAAGAGCTTCTGATTCCCGTAACCTAAGCAAGGTCAATATGTCACAGACAGTGTCCATACATACAATATAAAATTGTGTTCAGGGTTTGTCATGGCTGTGAACCACAGGAGTAGAATTAAAGCTGAGACAGAGAAAAGCAAAACTGTGCTTTTAAGTGACGACACAAGTGACTGGGAACACAGAGAAGCAGCCAGCATCTCCTAATTACAGCTGGTCTGCACTGGTGATGCCTCCTCCAGCCCAGACCATCCCTGAATGAACAATGAGGACTTTTACTTTATATATTTTTTCCTCCTGTCAATGTTGCAGATTCATTTAGACAGAAACATGGCAGGGTGATAGTGTCCAAAAGGCGATTTGACAGTGATACACAGACTTTCTCTGTAGCTTGCTGTCCACTGAAATGATTTAGGGGGAAAAAGAAAAATAAGGTGATTTGTAGTTGAGAGAAACCAAATAATAAATTAGTATCCTTTTACAGGGATGTAGTCAGGAAGCTACCGGAAAAGAAGGTAAGAATGTGGCCTTTAGTTTTGCTCTTTTACTTACCAGCTCTGTGAACTTGGAAAGGCTGCTTAACCTCGAGGAACTACCATTACTATGAAATAGTAATGAACGTCTTGCCTAATTTGGGAGGTTATTTGGAAAAAACTAAAGCAAAGATAAAATGAACATTTGTTTTAGGCAGCCAAATATCTGCTTGTCTTCCTAATAGCAACCTGGTTTTTTCTTGGGTAAACTTGTCCCTCCTTCATTGACGAGTGGGCAGGGACATGCAGGAAGCCAAAAAAGATTCTCAAGGGTCCTCACACTCCATCCTTCTTTTTCTTCAAAATCAGCATAATGAAATGCCTGCCCTCATTGAAGAACTTATTTCCAAAAATTATTCTTTACAGACCAAAACCCAGCTGTGTCTGTGTCCAGGTTCAGGTACAGGTATAGGTCCATGTCCATGTTCACGCCCTGGTCCAAGTCCATATCCATGTCCAGGTTCAGGTCCAGATCTATGTCAATATCCATGCCTATATCCAAATCCAGGTCCAGGTCCATTTGCATATCCATGTCCATGTCCAGGTCCAAGTCCAGGTCCATATCTGTGTCCATGTCATGTTCGGGTCCATGTCCATATCCATGTCCACAAGCATATTTATATATCTGTGTATCTCATCTATATCTATACTTACATAAATATTATGTCACTATCTATCTACATATATATACACTATATATATAACTATATGTGTATCTATACCATATGTATATGTGTTTACATGGATATCCATATCTACAACTACAGATACATATACATTTACACATATACACATATCTATCATTTGCCTATCAATCACCTACTTATCAAGTTATTTGTACTTAAAAATGCTAGCTGTATTTTCATCAAAGAATGGTCCTATGTAAAACTTAGACATATGACATGGACAAAAGTCTCTGAGTACAGGCATGTGGGGAGAGACACATAAACAGAGAAACTGCTATCATTTACCTGTAGCACACATGACATTTTCCTTCACAGTGAATCAAAAGATATATTCTTTATCTTTCTTGGTTCTAGAAGGGACTATTGACATTGCATGTATCCAGTATCTTTCATTCACAGATTATAAGATCATTTATAGATGGGTACCACCAACCCCTAATATCTCACTGAGGGATGGGAGGAAATAAAGAGCTTATCCAATAAGATAATTGCTATTATTGAATACCTACTACTTGCCCTGTATATACACCATCTCATTTCATCTTTACCATGAATCTATATGGTAGGTATTATCACCCCCATTTTATTTTATTTTGTTTTATTTTTTTATTTTTAAAATATAGTCTTCTAGTCTGTTTTTATATTTTATTCCTGAGAAAGGGAGAGAGGTAGCGTGAGCAGGGGAGGGTCAGAGATAGAAGACACAGAATCTGGGGCAGGCTCCAGGCTCTGAGCTAGCTGTCAGCACAGAGCCTGATGCGGGGCTCGAACCTAGAAACATGAGATCATGACCTGAGCCAAAGTCAGACACTTAACCAACTGAGCCACCCAGGCATCCCGTATAACCCCCATTTTATAGATAAATGTTGAGATTCAAAGAAATTAAATAACCTATTTCATATAACACATCTATCTCCAATGCCATAGGTAACTTTCCATCTCAGGATAGAGAAAATCTATCTGCCTCAAATCACAGAGCGGTCACTCCGGAAGTATGTTACCTTCTTTACTTCAAATTAATGCCTTCCTCACTAGCTTTCTTATGTGATCAAACGAATTTCATAATAATGAAAAATGTAGGATCCTTGTGCAAATTGCCTTGATTCAATATCACCTCAGCCACTTATTAGTTGTGCGAACTTAAACTATTATTAAACTTTTCTTGAGTCTCAGTTTGCTTGCATATAAAATGGCAGAGCAATAAAATCTACCTTAGTTGTTCTTGTGAAGATTGAATAATATAGTACATATACAGTGCTTATAATTCTGTCTAGTACATATCAGTACTAAATCTAACTAAATCTAACTTACTAAAGTAAAGTTAGTCAATAATATTGTCATAATGAAGACATTTTAAAACTAAAATTAAATATGTGACCATGCATTTGGGGACATCTATACATGGCATAAAATTGACTTGACTGTGCAAAAAAAGGAATATGGTGTATGGCTTATTTCTTTTTCAAGTGTTGTTAATGATGACTCAAATTTAGGACTACTTAGATAGGTATACTTTTAACTAAACTTGGAACCTGGCAATCTTTCCTTCTTTGAAAGGAAATGCAAAAATAGAAAGTTACAACAAATGTTTATAAATTAATTCTTTATTTGATAAGTGCTTTTGGCAGATTACTTATCAGAAAGCCAGAAAATGAAACAAAAACACAGAAAAAGGGGTTTTCGTCAAGAGAAAATGATAAGGTGAAAAGTATCTAGAAAGATATCCATAGAAAATATATTACACCTATTTGTGGTCTTCCTTCTTTTTCTTTTTCCCTCATATCTGTCAAATATATTTAGTTGACCTTCTCATTTCGTAATGTAGCTGTATAGATAGAACCTCAGAAGATGATGAGAAATCTGGGTTTGAGAATTCAAGAGTGATGGCAATGTTGTGAACCAGTAGTCGACAGATCACATGATTTATCTGCTACCCAGGGCTGCTCATTACATTTCTTCATAAATGCTCACTCTATCCTGGCCTACAAACCCATAGTATCTGGCCCTGACACCAAACCCTCTACTGTTAGTCATTCCCTAAATTCATCAGGGAATTCATCATTACAATATTAGGCTGTAATGCTTTAACAAACAACTCCACCATTTCAGTGGCTTAACACAAGAGAAGTTAATTTTTGTCCCTTTAGTTTCTTTCTGAGATGAGTGATACCCAGACATCATTTTCCACTTGATAAACGAGCCATTTGAGCCATTTGAGCACAGACCTCCCACATTCACTCCTATAGGGGAAGAGAAACTGGCGAACCACAAATAGCTTTCCAGTGCTTCCTTGGGGAAGAATGTGCACCACCGATCTTTGCATTTCAATGGGCAGAGAAGTCAGATGTCTCTAAATGCAAGGGAACCAAGTAATGCATGCTCTCTGTGTGCCCAGAACAAAAGGAGAAATGGATACTGATGGGTATCACACCTGGTCTCTCTCTGTGCTCTAGTCACTCTGACTTTCATTCTGTTTCTGGAATACTCCAAGATAATTTCTATCTTAGGATCTTTGTACCAGCTCTTCTGTAGTGAAGTAAAGCATTCGATGTATAGAAAATAATTGGAACAAACACTCAATCCAGGAGGAAGGCTCTTTCCTACGTTCCTCACAAAGGTAGTCCCTGCTTGTCACTCTTCGCATATGCCACCTTTTCAGAGATGTCTTTCCAGTCACTCTCTGCTACTATATCCTCCTTTAAAATGAAGTAGTGAATTTACCATTATTTAACGTTTTCTTGATCTTTAAGGTTCACTTATCTCCTTTTCCCATTGGAATACAAGCTCTATGGGATCAAGAATTTATCTTATCTTCTTTATCAGCTGGACTTGTAGCACCTAATATGATCTTGATACATATAGGCAGTCAATAAATATTAGTCGGCCTAAATAAATAAACCAGAGGGATATGCAAATCGGAGTAAGTTCATATGTCATGATCAAAATTGACTGGACCAAACAATCCAGTCCAACCTCCAGTTCAACACTGGAATCTCCTATAGATGATTCCAAACAGGAGAACATCCAGATACCCCTTGAATATACCTGGGGAATGGGGCGCTCACCACATCACGTCAGGGGCAGCACAACTGCATTTACTGAGCGTGAGTGCTGTTCTAAGGACATCTTATTATATAATATAGTCCTATTCGCATAACAATGCTGTGTTATGAGTATAGAACAGAATCTTAGTTCAACTTTAAATTTACCTGAAAAATCAATCATTACAATGTAAATCACTTTGCAAATTAAGAACTAGTGGCTCAGAGGAGTTTAGTTAACCTGCTCCTGGTCGCACAGTTATTTTAATCTCAAAATTAAGCTTTTGAATACAATGATCTAATATTTTTCTGAAGGTGACTAACATCTTCGAAATTAGAAGATATTTCTTCCTTTAAATCAAATAATGATTCCCTATAACTTTTCATTGTTAATATGTATTTTTTCCTGCTGATTAGAGCCTCTCATAATATTGTTCCTTCTTCCATCTGGAAGCTAAGGCAAAATTTGAAAGACAACCTTCCTCGAGATGACATTATTTCTAGACCATTCTCTATCATGGTTGCCTTTTTTTTTTTTTTTTTTTAATTTATAGGGGAGAGAGAGACAGCATGAGCAGGGGAGGGTCAGAGAGAGAGGGAGTCACAGACTCTGAAACAGGCTCCAGGCTC